>NW_027649795.1:1281086-1463586 GCF_965287045.1 Carcharhinus amblyrhynchos
TGTGAGGCAGCAATGCTAACCACTGTGCCACCGTGCTGCCGGGGATACAGCCTGGGTGAGATTGTGGTCAGTGCAGACTTGGTGAGCTGAATGGCCTCCTTCTGTACTGTAGGATTTCTGTGATTCAATTAGAGGGATATGCGCCAAATGTGGGCAATTGGGACTGACTGAAAGGACACCAAGGGCCTGTTTCCATGCTGTATCGCTATGTCTCTATAACTTAAGGAGAGGCGGGATAGACTGGGATCTTTTTTCTCTGGAGTGTAGGAGGCTGAGGGGTGATCTTATAGAGGTCTATAAAATAATGAAGGGCACAGATCAGCTCGGACGTCAATACCTTTTCCCAAAGGTAGGGGAGACTAAAACAAGAGGGCATAGGTTTAAGGTGAGAGGGGAGAGATACAAAAGGGTCCAGAGGGGCAATTTTTTCACACAGAGGGTGGTGAGTGTCTGGAATGAGCTGCCAGAGGCAATAGTAGAGATGGGTACAATTTTGTCTTTTAAAAAGCGTTTAGACAGTTACATGGGTAAGATGGGTGTAGAGGGATATGGGCCAAAAGTGAGCAATTAGGATTAGCTTAGGGGTTTAAAAGAAAAGGGTGGCATGGATGAGTTGGGCTGAAGGGCCTGTCTCCATGCTGTAAACCTCTATGACTCTTATGATAACTTGGTAACTTCCTGGAAACGTTCGACTAACAGTTATTCATCCTGTAATTAAGTTTCCTCCCGCTTTCGATTCCCGGAACTCCTCTGTAGCACCTGTTTCTCACAGGGAACTGGGCAAAGCGCAGAAAACCCACCCAGCAGAAGTTGCTGACAGCACGATAAGCGAATGACCAAAAGACTGGGTGTAAAAACTACAGAGAATTGCAGCCTTCTGATAGAAAGATACTGTGCAGCATCTCGACAGGATGGGATGCAAAGTTGCTGACTTTCTTCCTGTTAATCCCGATGGAAGGGGTGTAAAAACTGCAAAAAAAAACTCCACTATACTCCCAGCACTTCAGATTAACTTCCATTTACATTTTTTTCTTAAGGAAGTAGCGATTCACCGACTCTATGACATTCCTGTATCTCCAGGCCATCGGCTGTGTTCGCTTTCAGATTTCATGCGAATGGAATACATTATGTATGAGCGTTGCTTCAAAAAGAACTCTTTAAATGCAAATGGAGTTTAATTTAGATAAATGCGAGGTGATGCACTCTAGCAGATCGAAGCAGGGCAGGACTTACTCAGCTAATAGTAGGGTGGTGGGTAGAGTTACAGGACAAAGAGATCTAGGGGTACATTCCTAAATTCCCCCTCAGTGTACCCAAACAGGCACCGGACTGTGGCGACTAGGGGATTTTCACGGTAACTTCATTGCAGTGTTAATGTAAGCCTTACTTGTGACACGAATAAGTAAATTTAAACTTAAAAACTTACCAGCAATTTGAATAGACGTATGTTTTGTGACATGAATGTGTACGGCATTACCTGTTACCTAACTGAAGACATTCCTCACAGAGGACAGATGGGTGCTTTGCCCCTGGACTCCTTCTGAAGCAACCTTTGATGTACTGATTTGGACGAGGCTATCAGGAGCATGGTTAGTAAGCTTGCAGATGGCGGCATTGTGGACAGTGAAGAAAGTTATCTCCGATTGCAACGGGATCTTAATCAGTTGGGCCAGTCGGCTGATGAATGGCAGATGGAGTTTCATTTAGATAAATGTGAGGTGATGCATTTTGATCGATTGAGTTAATGGTGGGGCACTGGGGAGAGCAACTGAACAAAGAGATGTAGGCATACAAGTTCATAGCTCCTTGAAAATGGAGTCACAGGTGGACAGAATAATGAAGAAGGCATTCAGCATGCTTGGTTTCATTGGTCAGAACATTGAATACAGGAGTTGGGACGTCTTGTTGAAGTTGTACAAGACATTGGTAAGGCCACACTTGGAATACTGTGTACAGTTCTGGTCACCCTATTATAGAAAGGATATTATTAAACTCGAAAGAGTGAAGAAAAGATTTACTAGGATGCTACCAGGACTTGATGGATTGAGTTATAAGGAGAGGCTGGATAGACTGGGACTTTTTTCAGTGGAGCATAGGAGGCTGAGGGGTGATGTTATAGAGGTCTATAAAATAATGAGGGGCACAGATCAGCTAGATAGTCAATATCTTTTCCCAAACGTAGAAGAGTCTAAAACGAGAGGGCATAGATTTAAGGTGAGAGGGAAGAGATACAGAAGGGTCCAGAGGGGCAATTTTTTCACACAGAGGGTGGCTGGTGTCTGGTACAAGCTGCCAGAGGTAGTAGTAGAGGAAGGTACAATGTTGTCTATTAAAAAGCATTTAGATAGTTACTTGGTTACGATGGGTATAGAGGGATATGGGCCAAATGCGAGCACTTGGGACTAGCTTAGGGATTTAAAAAAAAGGGCAGCATGGACAAGTTGGGCCAAAGGGTCTGTTTCCATGCTGTAAACCTCTATAAATCTATCCTGTCAATGGGAGATTTTGGAAATTTTTTAATCTTCCCTTCATTGTCATGTTCCAAAATACAGCCATGATGTGGAGTTGCCGGCGTTGGACTGGGATGGGCACAGTAAGAAGTCTCACAACACCAGATTACAGTCCAACAGGTTTATTTGGAATCACAAGCTTTCGGAGCGCTGCTCCTTCATCAGGTGAGTGGAGAGGTAGGTTTCACAAACACGGCATAATTGCAAGATAATTACACATTATGATTTCCTTGCAACTGTGTCTGTGTCTATATATGCTGTGTTTGTGAAACCTACCTCTCCACTCATCTGATGAAGGAGCAGTGCTCCAAAAGCTCATGATTCCAAATAAACCTACTGGACTTTAACCTGGTGTTATGATACTTCTTATTGTGTCAAAATATACATATATATTTACATAACATACAGGAATGAGAATCTGGTGAACGGGTGCAACAACAATAATCTCTCCCTCAATGTCAACAAAACGAAAGAGATTGTCATTGACTTCAGGAAGCGTAAAGAAGAACATGCTCCTGTCTACATCAACGGGGATGAAGTAGAAATGGTTGAGAGCTTCAAGATTTTAGGTGTCCAAATCACCAACAACCAGTCCTGGTCCCCCCCATCAATTAAAGCCCCATCAATGCCTCTACTTTCTCAGAAGACTAAGGAAATTTGGCATGTCCACTACAACTCTCACCAAACTTTACAGATCTACCATAGAAAGCATTCTTTCTGGTTGTATCACAGCTTGGTATGGGCTCCTGCTCTGCCCAAGACTGCAAAGAACTACAAATGGTTGTGAATGTAGCCTAATCCATCACACAAACCAGTCTCCCATCCATTGACTCTGTCTACACTTCCCGCTGCCTCAGGAAAAGCAGCCAGCATATTTAAGGTCTTCACGCACTCTGGACATTTTCTCTTCCACCTTCTTCCTTTGGGAAAAAGGTAGAAAAGTTTGAGGTCACATACCAATCGAGTCAAGAACAGCTTCTTCCCTGTCAGACCTTTGAATGGACCTACCTCGCATTAAGTTTATCTTTCTCTACACCCTAGCTATGACTGTAACACTACATTCTGCACTCTCTCCTTTCCTTCTCTATGAACAGTATGCTTTGTCTGTATACTGCGCAAGAAACAATACTTTTCACTGTGTGTTAATACATGTGATAAGAATAAATCAAATCAAGAATAGTCACTGGGCGTGGGCCTGTTTCTGTGCTGTACAATCGCTGTAATTCTACCATTCGGTTTCAAATTAAATCAAATCAAATTAAAAATGTTTTTAACTGTTCTTGGTTGTTGCACAAACTTTAGTCACACAAAATGGTCCATCTTCGAGGACCAAGAACATGGAAACATAAACTCCCTGCAATGCAGAAGGTGGCTATTCGATCCTACACCAACAACAATCCCATCCAAGCCCTATACCTTAACTCCACATATTTACCTGGCTAATCTCTCTAATCAACGCAACCTGGGACACTGAAGGTCAATTTACCCTGGCCAATCCACCCAACCCGTACATCTCTGGACGCTAAGGGACAATTTAGCATGGCCAATCCACTTAACCTGCACATCTTTGGATACTAAGGGGCAATTTAGCATGGCCAATCCACCTAAACCTGCATACCTTTGAAGTGTGGGAGGAAACCGGAGCACCCAGAGGAAACCCAGGCAGACACGGGGAGAACATACAAACTCCACACAGACAGTGACCCAAGCCAGGAATCAAACCTGGGTCCTTGGCACTGTGAGACAGCAGTGCCAACCCACTGTGCCACCATACCACCGCAAGGGAGGAGGGAAGGCTGAAATCGGGGGAGCCATTTTAAAAAGGGCAGCCCGGTCTCGGAATGCCGTATCTGGCCGGTGGGATTCTCGGAATGAGCTTCTTGGTATCTTTCAAGTGGGTGAATCCCAGCTGACAGGCACTGCCAATGCCAGTGGGGAAACACTCCCAGTTTCCCACCGGTTTGGGCACTTCGCCCTCACAACGGAAGAACCGGGCCTGTGTCCATTCTTTTCTGGTAATTCTGACAATTTAACCATTGCTCAGAATAACAAAGCCAGCAGAGTAAAGACGAATCTAGGTTATTGCTGTCTGGAGAGTAGTTTATGGCAACCTAAATATAGGTCTGTGCTGGTGAGAGGCTGAAATTGGAATTCCTTACTTCCGTTTGCACATTTCATTTATAATCCCGCATGATAATTTATTTCTCTTCCCTCTGTGGGTCTCTTTGGGGTGTGTAGCTGAGATCATGGGATCACTGCTACATCCAAAAACTCAGCTAATGTTCTAGGGGACCCGGGTTCAAATCCTTCCATGGCAGATGGTGGAATTTGAATTTGAATTAAAAAAGATCTGGAATTAAAATTCTACAGATGACCGTTAAAAAACCATCTGGTTCACTAATGTCCTCAAGGGAAGGAAATCTGCCCTCCTTATCCAGTCTTGGGCAGAGCAGGATCCCATACCAAGCTGTGATACAACCAGAAAGAATGCTTTCTATGGGGCATCTGTAAAAGTTGGTGAGAGTCGTAGCGGACATGCCAAATTTCCTTAGTCTTCTGAGAAAGTAGAGGATCGGTGGGCTTTCTTAACTATAGTGTCGGCATGGGGGAGGGAGACCAGGACAGGTTGTTGGTGATCTGGACACCTGAAAACTGACTCTCAACTGCCCACAGGCAACTAGGGATGAGCAATAAAGGCTGGCCCAGCCAGCGACGCCCATGTCCCATAAATGAGTAAATAAAAGGCCAGTGGTTGTTTTTTCAGAAGTGACTTATCTCACCTTGTGTCAGTTTCTGAAACACTATGTTCCCTGCCGTGACCAGAGGAACCAAAGTTCAAGAACTCATATCAAAACCAAAATATGGCAACACATCCTGCTGATGATGGATTGGAAGCAGATGGTTTTCTATTGGATAAGAAAGGACAAAAAAACTATCCGATGATTGGTAGACTACATACGTAAATTAAGGATTGGAAAGTTGCTTATCTGTCATTTGCTGTAATGGCCTAGAGCTGCAATATCTCTGTATAGATCGATAGAACACCTAGCAGGGCATCCCATTATAAATGTGTCCTACTCGTGTAGAAGTAATAAAGCTTTAAGTACTCTTAGTGCCATAGTGTTGATTGTACCTAAGTCGACTACGTTTGAGCCTCTCAGTTGCTGTAGAGTAAAGTGGCAGCATGGTGGCACAGTGGGTTAGCACTGCTGCCTCACAGCGCCAGGGACCTGGGTTTGATTCCTGGCTTGGGTCACTGTCTGTGTGGAGTCTGCATGTTCTCCCCGTGTCTGTGTGGGTCCCCTCGAGGTGCTCTGGTTTTCTCCCACAGTCTGAAAGACGTGCTGGTTAGCTGCTAAATTCTCCCTCAGTGTAACCCGAACAGGCGCCAGAGTGTGGCGACTAGGGGAATTTCACAGTAACTTCACTGCAGTGTGAATGTAAGCCTAGTTGAGACTAATAAATAAATAAAATAAACTTAAAAGTAGACACCAGTTCTGCTTCTTCATAAAAGACCTTTATTTCTTTGATCTAACTCCACACACAATTCTCCAACACCAACCAGTGCCACCTGTGGCCCCTTTATATATCAGCTGGATAACTGACATCAAATGAGGTTGAATTGGAAGGTCTGTTAACCCATCCTGAACAAACGACAGTGTCATAGTCTTGATTGTACCAAAGTCCATGACAAGGGATACCAGCTGAGCCAAGTAACGGAAATTGTCCAACCGAACAGTGTAATGGCAGTGTACAAAACGCAATATTTGCAGTTGCCCCACGTCCACCATTTAATTATTACCTCTTCATTGTTAGAATATATATGTATTGGATGTAATGTGACCAATGGTCACAAGCTGTAAGGGTCAGCTGACCCAGTGAACCATGGAACCAATTACAGAATGATGCGCTGGTCAGCTGACCCACTATAAATAAGAACCTGTTGGGAATTGTGGGGAGTGGGCTAGGGTGAGGTCCAAGGTTTGGAGCAGTGAAGTTTCTTCATTAAACCCTTTCTTTGATTTATAAGCTGGAGTAAGTTTTTTGTTATATTTTTATTGTTTGAGTCATAGAGTCACAGAGGTTTACAGCACAGAAACAGACCTTTCGGCCCAACTTGTCCATGTCACCAGTTTTTTTAACCACTAAGCTGGTCCCAATTGCCCGTGTTTGGCCCATATCCCTCTATAGTCATCTTACCCATGTAAGACAAAATTGTACCCACCTCTGCTACTACCTCTGGCAGTTCGTTCCAGGCACTCACCACCCTCTGTGTGAAAAAATTGTATCTTCCCCTCTCACTTTAAACCTATGCTCTCTAGTTTTAGACTGCCCTACCTTTGGGAAAATATATCTATGCCCCTTATTATTTTATACTCCTCTATAAAATCAACCCTAAGCCTTCCCTACGCTCCAGAGAAAAAAGTTCCAGTCTATCCAACCTCTCCTTAGACCATCAAGTCCCAGTAGCATCCTAGTAAATCTTTACTGCACTCTTTCTAGTTTAATAATATCCTTTCTATAATAGGGTGACCAGAACTGCACACAATTGCCCGTGTTCCAAGTGTGGCCTTACCAATGTCTTGTACAACTTCAACAAGACATCCCAACTCCTGTATTCAATGTTCTGACTAATGAACTTAAGAACGTAAGAACCAGGAGCAGGAGTCGGCCATCTGGCCCCTTGAGCCTCCTCCGCCATTCAATAAGATCATGGCTGATCTTTTCATGGGCTCAGCTCCACTTACCCGTCCACTCACCATTACACTTAATTCCTTTACTGTTCAATGAAACCAAGAATGCCAAATGCCTTCTTCACCACCGTGTCCACCATGACTCCACTTTCAAGGAGCTATGAACATGTACACCTTTAGAATTTAGCATAATTCCTGCACATTCTCCCCGTGTCTGCGTGGGTTTCCTCCAGGTGCTCATAGAAATCATAGAACCCTACAGTGCAGAAAGAGGTAATTCGGCCCATCGAGTCAGCACTAACCACAATCCCACCCAGGCCCTACCCCCATATCCCGACAGATTTACCCACAAATCCCTGTAACCTACGCATCACCGGAGACGAAGGGCAATTTTTAGCATGGCCAATCAACCTAACCCACACCCTAATCTTTACACTGTGGGAGGAAACCAGAGTACCCGGAGGAAACCCACGCAGACATGGGAGAACTGCTCTGGTTTCCTCCCACAGTCTGAAAGATGTGCTGGTTAGGGTGCATTGACCCGAACAGGCACTGGAGTGTGGCGACTGGGGGATTTTCACAGTAACTTCATTGCAGTGTTCATGTAAGCCTACTTGTGACATGAATAAATAAATGAGCTAAACTTTAAATCAAATCAAATGGTAGAATTAATCTTTGAATTGTTTCATAATTGCATCAATATCTGAACTGCCACCCCGCCTCAACACAAGATGAGAATAGCATTTAGTGTAAATTTTTACATTTCTCTTCATTTACATTTGAGATCAAAGAAGAACAAAGAACAGTGCAGCACAGGAACAGGCCCTTCGGCCCATCCAAGCCCATGCTAATCATGATGCCTGAGCTGAACTAAAACCTTCTGTCCTTTCTCGGTCCGTATCCCTCTATTCCCTCCCTATTCATGAACCCATCCAGATGCCTCTTCAGAGTTGTTAATGTTTCTGCTTCCACCATCTCCTCTGTTTATTTTCCCAAATATATCCAAGAGCAGCGGAGGGCAACCTGTGGCCCAGGGGCCACCAGCGTTCAAAGCGCAGGCTCAGGGGCCACCAAGGTTCAAAGTGCAGGCTCAGGGGTCACCAGGGTTCAAAGCGCAGGCTCAGGGGCCACCAAGGTTCAAAGCGCAGGCTCAGGGGTCACCAGGGTTCAAAGCGCAGGCTCAGGGGCCACCAGGGTTCAAAGCGCAGGCTCAGGGACCACCAGGGTTCAAAGCGCAGGCTCAGGGACCAGCAGAATTCAAAGCGCAGGCTCATGGGCCACCAGGGTTCAAAGCGCAGGCCCAGGGGCCACCAGGGTTCAAAGCGCAGGCCCAGGGGCCACCAGGGTTCAAAGCGCAGGCCCAGGGACCACCAGGGTTCTTGACACAGCCCATCAGACACCTTATTGGCTGCTGCCCATGCGCAGGGCTGCCACGTTTTCCTGGTTTCCATCTGCGTCGTTTTATTCTGACCGGTCTAACGGAAATGAAACATGTTTAATGTAAGGGCCAGTGAAGTGAGGTACCTGCTGATTGCCCAGAATATTGCCTGGGAGAGCTGGATGGTACAGCAGCCTGAATAAAATGTTAACATTTATCTTGTTTTTCTGTATGTTTCCAGTGTGTTTGCTGTTCTTGGCCATGGAGCTTGGAGTTAAGCGCAGCTATTTAGTGCTGTCCTTGGTGAGGATATCAAGCTGATACATGACTATATGACAGCTCAGTCAATTAGTGAATTGCTGGAAGTGCAGAATGCTCAGTCACTACCTGCATCTTGCCAGGTGCCTCCTCCACTGCGAGTCAGTCTGGGCTCATTGCTTCCCAAGCTACAAGATGCAGGTGAAACCAGAACTAGGGGGCATGGTCTCAAAATAAGGGGGAGCAGACATAGGATTGAACTTCTTCACACAAAGGGTTGTGAATCTGTGAATTCCCTGCCCAGTGAAGCAGTTGAGGCTCCCTCATTCAATGTTTTTAAGGCAAGGATGGATAGATTTTTGAACAGTAAAGGAATTAAGGGTTATGGTGAGCAGGCGGGTAAGTGGAGCTGAGTCCACAAAAAGATCAGCCATGATCTTATTGAATAGCGGAGCAGGCTTGAGGAGCCAGATGGCCTACTCCTGCTTCTAGTTCTTATGCCTTAGAACTGCTGTTCACACGAGGGCCAACTGGCTGTTTCTGCTACACTGCACACGCCACTCTTAACAGAGTGTCTTCTTACAAAGTCCACTGAATTTGGTGGCACGGTGACACAGTGGGTTAGCACTGAAGCCTCACAGCGCCAGGACCTGGGTTCAATTCTCTGCTTGGGTCACTGTCTGTGTGGAGTCTGCATGTTCTCCCTGTGTCTGCGTGGGTTTCCTCCAGATGGTCCAGTTTCCTCCCACAGTCTGAAAGACGTGCTGGTTAGGTGCTAAATTCTCCCTCAGAGTAAACCGAACAGGTGCCGGAGTGTGGCGACTGGGGGGTTTTCACAGTAACTTCATTGCAAAGTTAATGTAAGCCTATTTGTGACAATAATAAATAAACTTAATACTCAAAGCGGAAATCTTTTGATTGGCTTTACAATTCGAACTTGATGGCACTTCTATTGATATAAGAACGGTGAAGCATTTTCTGTAACTCTCGGTGAAATATTTGGTATGTGTTAAAGGTACTGAATCTTATTCATGGACAATGTGCAGAACAAGAGTGCAGTCCCAGAGGAACCCTCTGAGGAGCTCCACTGGGGAGTTCCACTGAATAGCCAGAGGGGGGAAGGATTCTCCTTGCGCCTGTGGGGTAGGTGAGTTCCCCAGCATGCGTGTGTCAGTATGTTTGTGTGTGAGTGGGTGTGAATGTCAGAGAGAGTGTGTGTGTGTGTATCTGAGTGTGTGAGTGTGTGCATGAGTGTGAATGTATCTGTCTGTGAGTGTGTGTGAGTGTCTGTGTGCGTGTAAGTGTGTGTGATTGTGTGTGTGTAAGTGAGTAAGTGGGTGTATCGTGTGTGTGTGTCTGTGTGTGTGTGTGTGCGTGATTGTGTATGTGTGTGTGTGTAAGTGTGTGTGTGTGTGTCTGTGTGTGCGTGATTGTGTCAGTGTGTGTGTGCACACGTGCATCTGTGTGTGCGTGATTGTGTGTGTGTGTGTGTGTGTCTGTGTGTGCGCCACAGCGTGGGTCACACCTCCTGATTAATTCTGCTGGATTATATGCTAAGAAAACCCCAGTGTTCAGCCCGCATGATGCACACCGGTTGTGAGGGCACGTAACACAGTGGGTTAGCACTGCTGCCTCACACTACCAGGGTTCAATTCTGGCCTTGGGTCACTCTGTGTGTGGAATTTGCACGTTCTCCCTCTCCCCGTGTCTGCGTGGGTTTCCTCCGGATACTCTGGTTTCCTCCAAAGATGTGCGGGTTAGGGGGATTAGCAGGGTAAATATGTGGGGTTCTGGGGATAGGGTAAGATGCTGTTTAGGAGAGTCAGTGCAGACTCGATGGGCTGAATGGCCCCCATCTGCACTATAGGGATTCTACAATCTGAAACTCTGAATCTTTAAATCACAAAATCACTGACAGAAGTTTGCCTTTGACTTTAGAAAAAGTGAATTAATGAATTGCAAACGTAACCCAGAATAAATTAATACAATCAACACTTCAACGACAGCTGCGATACTATTGACTGGTAAATGCACTTTGAATTACAGGAATAAAAAGGTTTTTTATTATTTTAAATAAATCAGTAAAGCCTGATGTCAGTTTAGTCATCTGACAAAACGCACAGAGGTCTGGCAGGGAATGCATTAACCCTTTAGGGAAATGCTGCTTTCCCCTCAGTTGGAGAGTTTCGAACGCAGGGTTACAAGACTCTGAGAAAGGACATGGTTATGGAAGACGAAGAGAGAGGGGCAATTTCACCACTTCAGCACTTGTAAATCTCTGGAATTCTCTGCCCCAGTGACCTGGAGGTGCTCAGTCATGGAATGTATTCAAGTGTGTGACCAATAAGACATTTTTCCCCACTAAAAAGGGGTTCATGGAATCCCTACAGTGCCGAAGGAGGCCATTCGGCCCACTATGTCCACACTGACTCTCGGACATGCCATCGTACCCAGGCCCACCCCATTCACTATCCCTGTAACCTCACCTATTTATCACACTAATCCCCCAAACATGCACATCTTCAATAATTTAGCATGGCCAATCCACCTAACCCACACATCTTTGGACACTAAGGGACAATTTAGCATGGCCAATCCACCTAACCTACACATCTTTGGACACTAAGGAGCAATTTAGCATGGCCAATTCACCTAACCTGCACATCTTTGGACACTAAGGGGCAATTTAGCATGGCCAATCCACCTAACCTGCACATCTTTGGACATTAAGGGGCAATTTAGCATGGCCAATCCACCAAACCTACACATCTTTGGAGTATGGGAGGTAACCAGAGCACCTGGAGGAAACCTATGCAGACACGGGGAGAACGTGCAGACTCTGCACAGACAGTGACCCAAGC
This sequence comes from Carcharhinus amblyrhynchos, assembly GCF_965287045.1. Taxonomy (NCBI): domain Eukaryota; kingdom Metazoa; phylum Chordata; class Chondrichthyes; order Carcharhiniformes; family Carcharhinidae; genus Carcharhinus; species Carcharhinus amblyrhynchos. The sequence continues at coordinate 1,292,788 of NW_027649795.1, forward strand.
CGGGAATGTGTCCCTGGCGCTGTGAGGCAGCACTGCTAACCACTGTGCCACCCTGGGTGAAGAGTTATTGTGGGGTGGGGGGAAGGGTGATCCGGAAAAGCGTAGTTGATTTAATTTGATTTGACTTATTATTGTCACATGTATTAACACACAGCGACAAGTATTGTTTCTTGTGCGCTATACAGACAAAGCATACCGTTCATAGAGAAGGAAAGGAGGGTGCAGACTGTAGTGTTGCACTCATAGCTAGGGTGTAGAGAAAGATCAACTTAATGCGAGGAAGGTCCATTCAAAAAGGTTGGCCAAGATTTTACTGAAAAGCAGAGCAGACTAGAGGTGCCTTAGGCATGGCTACTATTTCCTGTGTTCTTATGTTCTAAAGCATTGAAACAACATCTGCATGCACTCAAAATTAGGGTAAGGAAGACGCAGAGTAGCTGCTTCCTGTTTTGGAGGTTTAAAAACCAGTGGCCATCAAAATATCAGACAATCACGTCATAAATCCCACAGGTGACTCAGAAGAAATGTTTTTATACAGAGAAGGGTTAGAGTGTAGAATACAGCAACACAAACAACAAACTAAAGCGAATAACATTCAGTCAGTAGCTCCATGAATGAGGGAGAAAGGAATAGAAGAATTTGGACCCTAAGGGCAATTTAGCACGGCCAATCCCCCTAACCTGCACGTCTTTGGACACTAAGGGGCAATTTAGCATGGCCAATCCCCCTAATCTGCACATCTTTGGACACTAAGGGGTAACTTAGCATGGCCAATACACCTAATCCACACATCTTTGGAAGGAGGAAACCGGAGCATCTGGAGGAAACCCACACAGACAAGGGGAGAACATGCAAACTCCACACACACAGTGACCCAAGGCCGGAATCGAACAAGCATCCTGGCGCTGTGAGGTATTGGCCATGCTAAGTTGTCCCTTAGTGTCCAAAGATGTGTGGGTTAGGTGGATTGACCATGCTAAATTGTCCCTTGGTATCAAAGATGTGTAGGTTAGGTGATTGGCCATGCTAAATTGCCCCTTAATGTCCAAAGATGTACAGGTTAGGTGGATTGGCCATGCTAAATTGTCCCTTAGTGTCCAAAGATGTGTGGGTTAGGTGGATTGGCCATGCTAAATTGTCCCTTAATGTCCAAAGATGTGCAGATTAGGTGGATTGACCATGCCAAATTGCCCCTTAGTGTCCAAAGATGTGCAGATTAGGTGGATTGACCACGCTAAATTGGCCCCTTGTATAGATAGAACTCTACAGTGCAGAAAGAGGTCCTTTGGCCCATCGAGTCTGCACCGACCACAATCCCACCAAATCCCTACCCCCATATCCCTACACATTATTACCCACTAACCCCTCTAATCTAAGCATCTTATGGCACTAAGGGTAATTTTAGCACGGCCAATCAACCTAACCTGCACATCTTTGGGAGGAAACCCGAGCACCCGGAGGAAACCCATGCAGACATGAGGAGAATGTGCAAACTCCACACAGACAGTGACCCGAGCCGGGAATCGAACTCAGGTCCCTGGAGCTGTGAAGCAGCAGCGCTAACCACTGTGCTACCGTGCCACCCTTAATACACTGTGTCCACAAATGTGCAGGTTAGGTTGATTGTCCATACTAAACTGACCCTTGGTACAAAGAACAAAGAAAAACCCAGCACGGGAAACAGGCCCTTCGGCCCAACGAGCCCACGCCGCCGCATCACCCTACACCTATTCCACCCTGCGTGTCTACGAATGGAACCCCTAACTTTGGTATCCAAAGATGTGCAGGTTAGATGGATTGGCCATGCTAAATTGCCGCTTAGCGTCCAAAGCTGTGGAAATTAGGTGGATTGGCCATGCTAGTGTCAGGGGGATTAGCAGGGTATATATGTGGGATTACGGGAGTAGGGCCTGGGTGAGATTGTTGGCGATGCAGGCTCAATGGGCCAAATGGCCTTCGGCTGCACTGTAGGGATTCTCTGAGTCAATTTTTGTGACAGACAAATTAGATCACTTAATTGAAACCAGTGAAGGGAAGATATGAAGTGCTTGTAATTAACTGTCAATTTTAATAAAAACCAATAGTTCTAATGCATGTCTTGTAACTTTCTCATTCTGTACCTTGCATGCAGATTCTGATACTGTACTTTTGGTATTTTGATGGAAATATTGCTTTGATATTTTGGATGTCGAGTGATGGGGTCCCTGGCACAGTGGGCTCATGCTGCTGCCTCACAGCGCCAGGGATCCGGGTTCGATTCCCGGCTTCGAGTCACTGTGCGGAGTTTGCACGTTCTTCCCCGTGTCTGCGTGGGTTTCCTCCGGGTGCTCCGGTTTCCTCCCACAGTCCGAGAGACGTGCTGGTTAGGTGCTAAATTCTCCCACAGAGTAAACTGAACAGGCGCCAAAGTGTGGCAACTGGGGAGTCTTCACAGTAACTTCATTGCAGTGTAACAACGCCGCTGATATGACAAGCAGAATTGCTGGATAACTCCAAACCCTGATACCACCAGCTACTTGAGAGAATTGTGGGCTGGAATGAAATCTGGAAGAAAATGTAGGTGGTCCGATGAGTATGTTTGCGGATAAGACAAGAATTGGTGGAGTTGGAGATAGTGATGAGGTTTGTCAGAGGATACAACAAGATATAGATAGATTGCAGACATAGGCCGAGCAATGGCAGATGGAGTTTAATCTGGAAAAATGTGAGGTGTTGCATTTTGGAAGGTCAAATTCAGATGCAAATTATGATGTAAATGGCAAAACCCTTAAAACTTTAAAGTTTATTTATTAGTTACAAGTAAGGCTTACATTAACACCGCAATGAAGTTACTGTGAAAATACCCGAGTCACCATAGTCCGGCACCTGCTCGGGTGCAAAGAACAAAGAAAATTGCAGCACAGGAACAGGCCCTTCGGCCCTCCAAGCCTGCACCGACCATGCTGCCTGTCTGAATTAAAACTACCTACCCTTCCAGGGACCATATCCCTCTATTCCCATCCTATTCATGTACTTGTCAAGACGCCCCTTAAAAGTCACTATCGTATCCACTTCCACTACCTCCCCCAGCAACAAGTTCCTGGCACCCACCACCCTGTAAAAAAAAAACCTGCCTTGTACATCTCCTTTAAACCTTGCCCCCTGCACCTTAAACCTGCGCCCCCTAGTAACTGACTCTTCCACCCTGGGAAAAATTTCGAGGGAGATTTTAGCACCGCCAATGCAGCTAGCCAGCATGTCTTTCTGACTGTGGAAGGAAACTGGAGCACCCAAAGGAAACCCATGCAGACACGGGGAGAATGTGCAGATTCCACACAGACAGTGACTCCCAAGCCGGGATTCAAGCCCAGGTCCCTAACGTTGTGAAGCAGCAGTGCCAACCACTGTGTCACTATGCCACCAAAGTCAGTGCACTTTGTAAGAAGACATTCTTTGCTCAGAGTGGCGTGTGTGATGCAGCAGAAACAGCCAATTGGCTCTCGTGTCAACAGCAGTTCTAAGGCATGACAGGAGCAGGAGTTGGCCAACTGGCCCCTGGCTACCTGCATACCGTCTTTCAATAAGATCATGGCTGATCTTTTTGTGGACTCAGCTCCACTTACCCGCCCGCTCACCATAACCATTAATTCCTTTACTGTTCAAAAATCTATCTATCCTTGCCTTAAAAACATTCAATGAGGGAGCCTCAACTGCTTCACTGGGCAGGGAATTCCACAGATTCACCACCCTTTGAGTGAAAAAGTTCCTCCACAACTCAGTCTTAAATCTGCTCCCCCTTATTTTGAGACCATGCCCCCTAGTTCTGGTTTCACCTGCATCTTGTAGCTTGGGAAGCGATGAGCCCAGACTGACTCGCAGTGGAGGAGGCACCTGGCAAGATGCAGGTAGTGACTGAGCATTCTGCACTTCCAGCAGTTCACTAATTGACTGAGCTGTCATATAGTCATGTATCAGCTTGATATCCTCACCAAGGACAGCACTAAATAGCTGCGCTTAACTCCAAGCTCCATGGCCAAGAACAGCAAACACACTGGAAACATACAGAAAAACAAGATAAATGTTAACATTTTATTCAGGCTGCCGTACCATCCAGCTCTCCCAGGCAATATTCTGGGCAATCAGCAGGTACCTCACTTCACTGGCCCTTACATTAAACATGTTTCATTTCCGTTAGACCGGTCAGAATAAAGCTTCGCAGATGGAAACCAGGAGAACGTGGCAGCCCCGCGTATGGGCAGCAGCCAATAAGATGTCTGATGGGCCGTGTCTGGAACCCTGGTGGTTCCTGGGCCTGCACTTTGAATCCTGGTGGCCCCTGGTCCGGCGTTTAAAACCCTGGTGCCCCTGGGCCTGTGCTTGGAACCTTGGTGACTCTGTGGGCTTGCGCTTTGAATCCTGGTGGCCTCTGGCCTGCGCTTTGAACCTTGGTGGCCCCTGGGCCTGCGCTTTGAACCTTGGTGGTCCCTGGGCCTGCGCTTTGAACCCTGGTGGCCCCTGGGCCTGTGCTTTGAACCCTGGTGGTCCCTGGGCCTGCGCTTTGAACCCTGGTGGTCCCTGGGCCTGCGCTTTGAACCCTGGTGGTCCCTGAGCCTGCGCTTTGAACCCTGGTGGCCCCTGGGCCTGTGCTTTGAACCCTGGTGGTCCCTGGGCCTGCGCTTTGAACCCTGGTGGTCCCTGGGCCTGCGCTTTAAACCCTGGTGGTCCCTGGGCCTGCGCTTTGAACCCTGGTGGTCCCTGGGCCACAGGTTGCGCTCCGCTGCTCTTGGATATATTTGGGAAAATAAACAGAGGAGATGGTGGAAGCAGAAACATTAACAACTCTGAACAGGCATCTGGATGAGTCTGTGAATAGGGAGGGAATAGAAGGATACGGACCGAGTAAGGGCAAATGGTTTTAGTTTAGTTCGGGCATCATGATCAGCATGGGCTTGAATGGGCCGAAAGGCCTGTTCCTGTGCTTTGTTCTTCTTTGATCTCGAATGTAAATGGAGGGAAATATAAAGATTTATACTAAATGTTATTCTCACCTCGTGTCATGGGAGGGGCCAGTTTAGATATTGATGCAATTATGAAACAATTTAAAGATTAATTCTATCATTCGATTTGATTTAAAGTTTAGTTCATTTATTTATTAGTATCACGAGTAAGGCTTACACTAACACTGCAATGAAGTTACTGTGAAAATCCCCCAGTTGCCACACTCCGGCGCCTGTTCGGGTTACACTGAGGGAGAATTTAGCATCTAACCAGCACGTCTTTCAGACTGTGGGAAGAAACCATGGAGACACAGGGAGAACGTATAGACTCCACACAGTGACCCAAGCCGGAAATTGAATCCTGGTCCCTGGAGCTGTGAGGCAGCAGTGCTAACCACTGTGTCACTGTGCCACCCTATCAGGTCACACCTTAACCTCTATCGTTTCAGTGAGAACAAACCAAGTTTCTCCAGCCTCTCCTCAGAGCTAATGCCCTCTATAGCAGGTGACTTCCTGGTAAACCTTCTCTGTACGTTCTCCAAAGACTCGGCACTGACAGTGACCTGAGCTGGGAATCGAACCTGGCTCCCTGGCGCTATGAGGGAGCAGATCTAACCACTGTGCCATGTGCCGCCCTATCTATCCTTGCCTTAAAAACATTCAATGAGGGAGCCTCAACTACTTCACTGGGCAGGGAATTCCACAGATTCACAACCCTTTGTGTGAAGAAGTTCCTCCTCAACTCAGTCCTAAATCTGCTCCCCCTTATTTTGAGGCCATGCCCCCTAGTTCTAGTTTCACCCGCCAGTGGAAACAACTTCCCTGCTTCTATATAACTATTCCCTTCATAATCTTATATGTTTCTATAAGATCTCCCCTCATTCTTCTGAATTCCAATGAGTATAGCCCCAGTCTACTCAGTCTCTCCTCATAAGCCAACCCTCTCAATTCTGGAATCAACCTAGTGAATCTCCTCTGCACCCCCTCCAGTGCCAGTATATCCTTTCTCAAGTAAGGAGACCAAAACAGTACACAGTATTCCAGGTGTGGCCTCACCAGCACCTTATACAGCTGCAACATAACCTCGCTGTTTTTAAACCCAATCCCTCCAGCAATAAAGGACAAAATTCCATTTGCCTTCTTAATGACCTGCTGCACCTGCATCTTCCCCCCGTGTCTGCGTGGGTTTCCTCTGGGTACTCTGGTTTCCTCCCACAGTCTGGAAAAACGTGGTGGTTAGGGTGCATTGACCTGAACAGGTGCCAGGGTGTGGTGACTAGGGGAATTTCACAGTAACTTCATGCAATGTTCATGTTACTTCATGTTAATGCAAGCCTTACTTGCGACTAACAAATAAACTTCAACATGAAAAAAAAAGCTGTCATATAGTCATGTATCAGAATGATATCCTCACCAAAGACAGCACTAAATAGCTGCACTAAACTCCAAACTTCTGAATGGACCCCCATGGCCAAGAACAACAAAAGCAAGATAAATGTTAACACTTTTTTCTGGCTTTTGCTTGCGTGGAAATATAATCAGATGGATTGATAAACCGGTTGGAAATGTGTCTGTAATAAACCCACAGAGGTGAAAGTCCTGCCACCAAGTTACTTTATTTACACCATACATCTGTACACAGCCAGCTCTCCAGTTGCTCCCTGCTGAATGCAGGCTGAGGGTCTGACACACCTGCTTTAAACAGGGAGCATGAGGCTCCCTGATTTAACTATCAATGGGGACTCATCAGGTACCTCTTTTTGACACCAACCAAATAAACTAACTCAAATTAATTTAGGGACAAATTAAAAGGGGCAGCTCCCCAAAAGGAAGAGGGGGAACAACCCAAACCAAAAACAAAGTCGAAAGGAAACTTAAAACATTAAACCAAAAGGTGTTTATTGGGGTCAATAATGCACCTGAACCCCTGCAGTGCCCAGCATGCATGGAAGGCATCAACTGCGCCCATGGACATGGCATGCCTGGGACATGTGGTGCGAATATAGCTGCAATAGAGGGGCAGACAGTCGGGATGGACAGACCCTGTCGATTGCCCGCTGCCTGGACCTATTGATGGTGTGTTTTGCCAGGCTCAGGTTCACGAGGTAGTCGCCTTCCCGACCTGACCCTCTCCACACCAGGTGCCCATAGATTAGAAGTGTGAGACTGAAGTGCAAACAAAACGTCAGCAAAAGGTGTTTGAGAAAACTAAAAAGGGATGTGCAATCTAAAACACAAAACATAGACAAGGTCCACGGACTCCACAAGGCCACAGAAGGGGCAGTCTTGGGAGCCTGTGAACTGGAAAAACCTATGGTCAGACTCATCAGGTAATTCATACTCTAGCAAACCAATCTCATTAGCCTGGCTGAAATCAGCAGAGTGTCGCTTTTTATTCTGTCCTGGGAAAGGAGGGATATTGCTCTCAGAAGGTAAAATATTTTGTATTGTTATAAGGGGGGGCTTTTACTTGCAAATCGCTGAACAACTTATTTGCTGAAAATCTCTGAATTATGCAGGGGAAACGATTCGCTAATTTATTTCCAGTTCATTTTCGCGCAGTTCAGCCTGATGAGAAATATTCAGCATTTTAACATGTCCATCAGTGTTGCCGAAGATATCTTAATGAGTGAATTAACATGTTCAATTGTTGCTTCATTAGTTTATTCATAAGCAGCCTCTTCTGCGTGCACTGAAATGTGCCGCACTGTTCTTTTTTATTCCTTTCTGATATTCGTACAGCAGTACGGCATCATGATTGGCCATTCGGGCCAGAAGATCTCTGCTAGCCCTTAAGAGTTTGCACGAGCACCCCCTCCCCTGCCTGTGTCTGTGTGAGTTTCCTCCAGGTGCTCCAATTTCCTTCCACAGTCTGAAAGATGTGCCAGTTAGGTGGATTGGCCATGATAAATTGTCCCTTTGTGTCCAAAGATATGCGGGTTAGGTGGATTGGCCATGCTAAATTTCTAAATCCACCTAACCCGCATATCTTTGGACACTAAGGGACAATTTAGCATGGCCAATCCACCTAACCCGCACATCTTTTGGACTGTGGGAGGAAACCCACGCTGACACAAGGGAGAAGATGTAAAGTCCACACAGACAAATGCCGGGAATCGAACACGGGTCCCTGGCAATGTGAGGCAGCAGTCTTAACCCACTGTGCCACCGTGCCATCCATACTCCGGCTTCTAGTTTCTACGTTTTCCTGTGTAGTTCCAGATTCTGTCATTCCGGTATTGGGTTACGTTGAGAGTGAGTGTTTTAGATCTGTCTAATGCTTGTCAAAGTAGCAGTGGTAGTTGTGAGTCACAAAAATGAAAACAAGGCACAAAGTGTGATTCCTCCCTCATCCCCTACCCTCCTCCACTCCACCACTTTTGTTGCAGTGGGGATGATAGATTAAACATCCTAGTGATAACAATAGTACTGTAGCATTGATTAGATGCCAAGTAAATCTTCTGGATTGCCTTGACAATGTATTCGAGCTTCTAACACACAACAGCAAGACTTAACATAACAGCATTTCCTGTGGATTCTTTCAATATAGTCACTAATCTGGCACCATTCTGGGTCAAACTGCAGCACTGCGCATAGCGATGCCTCCCAGAGACGGTTTCAGTTGACCCCCCAACTTACTTGTTAAAGTTAATTTATTTGTGTCACAAGTAAGGCTTATATTAACACCACAATGAAGTTACTGTGGAAACCCCCTAGTTGCCACACTCCGGCGCCTGTTCGGGTTACACTGAGGGAGAATTTAGCGCCTAACCAGCACGTCTTTCGGAAACCAGAGGAAACAGCACGGTGGCACAGTAGTTAGCACTGCTGGCTCACAGCATCAGCGACCCGGTTCAATTTGTGGTTTCGGTCACTGTCTGTGCGGAGACTGCACGTTCTCCCTGTGTCTGCGTGAGTTTCCTCCGGGTGCTCTGGTTTCATCCCACACTCCAAAGATGTGCAGGTTAGGTGGATTGGCCATGCTAAATTGCCCCTTAGTGTCCAAAGATGTGCAGGTTAGGTGGATTGGCCATGCTAAATTGCCCCTTAGTGTCCAAAGATGTGCGGGTTAGGTGGGTTGGCCATGCTAAATTGCCCCTTAGTGTCCAAAGATGTGTGGGTTAGGTGGATTGGCTATGCTAAATTGCCCCTTAGTGTTGGGGGACTATTAGGCTAAATATGTGGAGCTACAGGGATGGGGGTTGGGTGAGACTGTAGTCAGTGCAGACTCGATGGACCAAATGGCTTCTTTCTCCACTGTAGGGACTCCGTGCAGGTACTGGGGAGAACGTGCAGCCTTCACACAGACAGTGACCCGAGCTGGGAATCGAACCTGGGTCCCTGCCGCTGTGAGGCAGCAGTGCTAACCCACTGTGTCACTGTGCCACCCAATTTCACGGCATTTCAGTCAGGACTCAAGTTGTTAGAGCTCAACCAGGCCCCAATCCAGGGCTTGAGGTAGAATGCCAAAGTGCGGGTACTGAGAGGTAGCACTGCACTGTCGGAGATGCTGCCTTGTGGATCCCAAGGAGATCCCAAGATCCCAGCTGCCTGCTCAGGGTGGGGGTGTGGGGTGGTGAATCTACTATCATATCTGCTTCCACTACCTCCCTTGGCAACGACTTCTAGGCACCCACCAGCCTGTGGGTTAAAAACGTGCCTTGTACATCTCCTTTAAAGCTTGCCCCTCGCACCTTAAACCTGTGCCCCCTATTAATTGACTCTTCCACCCTGGGAAAAAGCTTCTGACTATCCACTCTGTCCATGCCTCTCATAATCTTGCAGACTTCTATCAGGTTGCCCCTCAACCTCCGTCACTCCAGTGAGAACAAACCAAGTTTCTCCAACCTCTCCTCATAGCTAATACCCTCTATACCAGACAACATCCTGGTAAATCTTTTCTGTAGTCTCTCCACATCCTTCTGGTAGTGCGGTGACCAAAATTGAACACTATACTTCAAGGGCAGCCTAACTAAGGTTCTATAACACTGCAACATGACTTCCCAATTTTTAAACTCCATGCCCCAGCTGATGAAGGCAAGCATGCTGTATGCCTTCTTCACTACCTTCTCCACCTGCGTTGCCACTTTCAGTGACCTGTGTATCTGTACATCCTGTGTTCCCGATGAAGGAGCAGCTCTTCGAAAACTTATGCTACCAAATAAATCTGTTGGACTTTAACCTGGTGTTGTGAGACTTCTTACTGTGCCCACCCAGTCCAACGCTGGCATCTCCACATCATTCCTGTATTACAACAGTGACAGTACTACAAACCTCTTTTATTCACCATGCAACACACTACAGAAAGATCAATCTTTCCTTTTCTGGTGTGAACACAGTCACGTTTTCTGTCCCAATCAATGTGGAATTGATTTGAACACAGATTACCGAGATCAAATCATGCTGTGACAGACAAACCCTCCCACCCCCTTTGGCGCAGGTTTATCTTTTGGTGATCTAGGTGTTTTTGGCAAGGATGCCCCTAAACTGGTGTAAACAGGCTTGGTGGTCCCCAGGTTAGAATCATAGAATCCCTACAGTGCAGCAGGAGGCCATTCGGCCCATCGACAACAATCCCACCCAGGCCTTATGCTTGTAATCTCCCTGACATTAAGGAGCAATCCCACCAAGACCTGTTCCCCATAACATAAGGTATTTAACCTGCTAACCTACACTTCTTGGGACACTAAGGGACAATTTACCCTGGCCATTCCACTTAACCCACACATCTTTGGACATAAGGGGCAATTTAGTGTGGCCAATCCATCTAACCTACACTTCTTTGGGCAGTAAAGGGCAACTTGGCATTGCCAATCCACCTAAGCTACACTCATTGAACACTAAATGGGGAAATTAGCATGGCCAATCCACCTAATCTGTACATCTTTGGACACTAAGGGGGCAATTTAGCATGGCCAATCCGCCTAACTTTCACATGTTTGGAAACTAAGGGGGCAACTTCACATGACCAACCACCTAACCTACACTTCTTTGGCCACTCAAGGGCAATTTAGCATGGCCAATCCACCCAACCCGCACATCTTTCGGACTGTGGGAGGAAACCGGACCACCCAGATGAAAACCCACACAGAATCGGGGGGAGTATCTGCAGGTTCCACACAAGCTGGGAATCGAACCCGGGTCCCTAGCGCTGTGAGGCAGCAGTGCTAACTCTATGACCCTTACTCTGCGGACTGATCTGTACGGGTCCACAACTGGTTAAATAAGTTTTGTTTGAGGCAATATCCAATCCACAGAGACAACATTACAAACATGTAAAGCTAACTCATTAGCAAATGTGTTAAGTTCACACTTTCTGGACTATCGATTTACCATCTTAATATCAAAGGACAGAATTTGTCGAACACCAGCTGAAGAGCTTAAGCATCTTCCTCAAAGGCTGTGTGACGTCCATAATTTCCAAAATGCTTCTGATAATCTGATGAAATATCTGCAGCTTTGAGCTGAGACCAGTCTCATGAAAGATCCTTTTACCCGCTGAAAGCTCATTAAATTGTCAACAATAACTGCTATTTATTGAGGGCTTTTAACACAGTAAAACAAAGCAAGGTGCTGAGACAGACGCTTTATCAAACAAAATTTGACTTGAGCCGCATTAGAGGTATGAGGACGCAGAGGCAAATAGCTTGACCAAAGACATAGGGCCATTCTGCCCATCACGGGAATCGTGGCAGATAAGAGCGGACCAAACAAAGGTCCATTGACCTCAAGTGAGATTTATCTGTCCTGCGGTGAACGGGTGCCGGAAGATCCCACCCATAGGATTTAAGGAATGTTTGATTTTGATTTGATTTATTGCTGTCCATTGACTCTGTCTGCTCTGTCTCCTGCTGCCACAGGGAAAAGCAGCCAGCATAATTAAGGACCCCACCCACCCTGGACATTGTCCCTTCCACCTTCTTCCATTGGGAGAAAGATATAAAAGTCTGAGGTCACGTACCAACCGATTCGAGAACAGCTTCTTCCCTGCTGCCATCAGATTTTTGAATGGACCTACCTCGCATTGAGTTGATCTTTCTCTGCACCCTAGCTATGACCGTAACACTACACTCTGCACTCTCTCCTTCCCTTCTCTATGAATGGTATGCTTTGTCTGTATAGCACACAAGAAACAATATTTTTCACTACATATCAATACATGTGACAATAATAAATCAAATCAAAATGTATTAGTATACAGTGAAAAGTACTGCTCCTTGCGCACGTAGACAGTGACCCAAGCCGGAAATCAAACCCAGGTCCGTGGTGCTGAGAGGCAGCAGTGCTAACCACTGTGCCATCATACTGCCCCAATGTTACAACAGGACAATTCACACCTTCTCAAACACTTTTAACAGATTAGGCAGTGAGGTATTCATTCCTCTTTGGGGAATTCGGTTTCTCAAAAGAGGAACAACCTCTGCGTTGTAACAAAATCTAAACCCAGGACAGTAATTTGAATGAAACTGAGAACAGGCCAAGAAGACAGAGGTTGAAGATAAAGAGAGGGTAAGTTTAGACTAATAGATCTTAATAGTTTTACATAGAGTCATAGAGGTTTACAGCATGGAAACAAGCCCTTTGGCCCAACTTGTCCATGCTGCCCTTTTTTTAAACCACTAAGCTCGTCCCAATTGCCCACACTTGGCCCATATCCCTCTATACCCATTGTACCCATGTAACTGTCCAAACACTTTGCAGCTCGTTCCAGACACTCACCACCCACTGTGTGAAAAAATTGCCCCTCTGGACCCTTTTGTATCTCTCCCCTCTCACCTTAAACCTATGCCCTCTCGTTTCAGACTCCCCTGCCTTTGGGAAAAGATATTGACGACCTAGCTGATCTGTGCCCCTCATTATTTTATGGACATATAAACAGCAATTAGTTCATAAAGTCAAGTAAGTTTCTTCATTGGTCATAAGGCTAAGTAAGGCTTACATTAACACTGCAATGAAGTTACTATGAAATTCCCCTTGTCGCCACACTCCAGTGCCTGTTCGGGTCAATGCACCCTAACCAGCACGTCTTTCAGACTGTGGGAGGAAACCGGAGCACCCGGAGAAAACCCACGCAGACACGGGGAGAACGTGCAGACTCCACACAGACAGTCACACGAGGTTGGAACTGAACCTGAGTCAGTGGCTCTGTGAGGCAGCAGTGCTAACCACTGTGTCACCATACTTTGGCACTTGTTCGGATACACTAAGGAAGAATTTATCATGGCCAATGCACCTAACCAGCATTTCTTTTAGACTGTGGGAGGAAACTGGAGCACCCGGACGAAACCCACGCAGACGAGGGGGCGGCGGCGGCGGCATGGGCGTGTGGAGAATGTGCAGACTCCGCACAGACAGTGACACAAGCCAGGAATCGAACCCAGGTCCTTGACGCTGTGAGGCAGCAGTGCTAACCCACTGTGCCAGTGCACTGCCCTTGAATCACTGAACAGATTGAGAAGATTGGCAACATCTAAAGTAGCCGTCTTGGGCAGATCTGCGAATGCAGTTCTCACAGCTCGAAGCAGCTTCTATTGATAACTGGGGATTACCCGTTACACACTAATTCCACAAGCCAGCAGGTGGATCCTGATCGGATTAAGGGAATCAGTTCACAACAATGGAAGCAAAACCCTTGGAATTATCTGCTGCAAGGCAGGTAGATAGGATGGTGAAGGCACAATGGCCTTCATCAGTTAGGACGCTGAGTATAGGAGTTGGGACATTATTGTTCTTTTATTCATTCCTGGGACATGGGTGTAGCTGGCTGGGCCAGCATTTATTGCCCACCCCTAGTTTCCTTTGGAGGGCAGTTGAGAGTCAACCACATCGCTGTGGCTCTGGAGTCACATGTAGGTCAGACCAGGGTAAGGATGGCAGATTTCCTTCCCTAAAGGGAACCAGATGGGTCATCAGTAGATTCTAAATTCCAAATTTTTTCACTGAATTCAAATTTCACCATCTGTCGTGGTGGGATTCAAACCCGGGTCCTCCAGAACATTAGCTAGGCCATCACCTTCCCCGTATGTCACAGTTATTTAAGTTGTTTGTGAGGCAATACTGTATGGTATTGTATTCTATTGAGTATTGTGTGCAGTTTTGGTCACCCTGTTATAGGAAAGACTTTGATAATTGTTGAGAGGGCTAGAGTACAAGATCAGGGATGTACTTCTGAGACTGTATAAGGCTCTGGTCAGACCCCGTTTGGAGTATTGTGAGCAGTTTTGGCCCCTGTATCTAAGGAAGGATTTGCTGCTCCTGGAAAGGGTCCACAGAAGGTTCACAAGAATGATCCCTGGAATGAAGAGCTTGTCATGTGAGGAACGGTGGAGGAGTCTGGGTCTGTTCTTATTGGAGGTTAGAAGGATGAGGGGGGAATCTTAATGAAACTGTATACTGTGAGGCCTCGATAGAGTGGATGTGGAGAGGATGTTTCCACTAGTAGGAAAAACTAGAACCAGAGGGCACAACCCCAGGCTGAAGGGACGATCCTTTAAAACAGGGATGAGGAGGCCAGAGAGTGATGAATCTATGGAACTCTTTGCACAGAGGAGGTCAAGTTATTGAGTGTCTTTAAGACAGAGATAGATAGGTTCTTGATTAATAAGGAGATCAGGGATTATGGGGAAAAGGCAGGAGAATGGGGATGAGAAAAGTATCAGCCACGATTGAATGGCGAAGCAGACTTGATGGGCCGAGTGGCCTAATTCTGCTCCTATGTCTTATGGCCTTATGCTCAAATTGACATTGGAAAGAGTACAGTGAAGATTTACATGGGTGTGGCCAGGACTAGTGGGCCTGTGTTACAGGGAGCGGTTGGCCAGGCTAGGACTTTATTCCTTGGAATGTAGGAGAATGAGGGGGGTGTCCTTATTGAGGTGTATAAAATCATGAGGGACAGAGATAGGCTGAACACACATAGTCTTTTTCCCAGGGAAGGGAATTAAAGACTAAAGGGCACGGTTTAAAGTTTATTTATTGGTGCTGTAAGTATGCTTACATTAACACTGCAATGAAGTTACTGTGAAAATTCCCTAGTCGCCACACTCCAGCACCTGTTCAGGTCAATGCACACTAACCAGCACATCTTTCAGAATGTGGGGGGAAACCGGAGCACCCGGTGGAAACCCACACAGACATGGGGGAGAACATGCAGACTCCGCACAGACAGTGACCCAAGCCCTGAAGTGAACCTGGGTCTCTGGCGCTGTGAGGCAGCAGCGCTAACCACTGTGCCACTCTATCAGGTCGCCCCCTCAACCTCTGTAGTTCCAGTGAGAATGAACTGAGTTTCTCCAGCCTCTCTGCATAGTTAATGCCTCCATAACAAACAACATCCTGGTAAATCTTTTCTGTACCCTCTCCAAAGCCTCTGTGTCCTTTTGGTAGTGTGACGAGCAGAAATTGAATGCTATATGGTCTGGATGTTGTGGTTGGGTGGTTCCACACTGTAACCTGACCTGTTCATTGGCAGCCCAACTCACTTTCAAATCAACGCGTCCTCATCTCTGCTCAAAGACACCTTGGAAAAGCTTCCGACAGAGAAAGGGAAAAACAGCCCCTTTAATAAAGTTTCTCCCAGTCTGTTCGCTCAGTGGGTTCCACGTTCATTTGTCATTTGAAACAAATGAGGAGATTGCCAGCATTAATATCCCCCGCTTAGTAAAAAGCTTCCCTTTATTCAGTGCTTGGTCACGGAGCTTGACTGATGCTTTGTTCGTTCAAAGCAGCTTTGGAATGAATAGAGGAGAGCACTTCACCAGAACGCGGAATGACTTAAAAGCCTGCTATTTATCAAATCCCTGCCATGGCCCATACATTCGATTGTGACTCTGTCCCCATCAACAGTGTGGTAAGATTCTATGTCACTGCCGCACTGCCTGTTCATTCAGATTCTGAATCCTGGTTAAGAGACCGCACACACTACCCGTACAATAGATTACAGTGGTTACAGCAGCACAAAGCCAAAGCTCCTTTATATATTCTTCCATTTTTCCTCTCCTGTCTTACCATAAGAGAAGAGAGCACTGGATCAAGTGCTTCCAGAGGTAGCAACTTTATCAACACCTCCAGGTGGACAAGGAGGTGGAGGGGGGGGGGGGCACGGTGGCACAGTGGTTTGCGTGTGCAGAGTTTGCGTGTTCTCACCATGTCTGTGTGGGTTTCCTCCGGGTGCTCTGGTTTCCTCCCACAGTCCAAAGATGTGTAGGTTGAGTGGATTGGCCATGCTAACTTGGCCTTTAGTGTCCAAAGATGTGTGGATTAGCCGTGCTAAATTACTCCTTAGTGTCCAAAGATGTGCAGGTTAGGTGGATTGGCCATGCTAACTTGCCCTTTAGTGTCCAAAGATGTGTGGATTAGCCGTGCTAAATTACCCCTTAGTGTCCAAAGATGTGCAGGTTAGATGGATTGACCATGCTAAATTGCCCCTTAGTGTCCAAAGACGTGCAGGTTAGGTGAATTGGCCATGCTAAATTGCCCCTTAGTGTCCAAAGATGTGTCGGTTTTTTGCGCCTTGTATTGTAGTCTGTATTAAATTCGCACACATGAGCAAGTGTCTACCAACACAAGTTAGTTTTTAGGAAGCTGTTCAAACTACTTATAAATGTTTACATTGTCAGGTTTAGCAAGATTAATTGGAGGTGTAAAATACTGCTGAGTTAACACCTTCCATTCACTCTTGACGGGTGAATGTTGGTTAAAGTACAACCAATGGGGCCTCATGGCATATTAGACTAGCGCGCGCACGCACACACTCTCACACAACCGCACACATACACTACCATACACATACACTCACACACACACACATACACTCACACACACAACTGCACACATACACTCACACACACAACCGCACACATACATTCACACACACAACCGCACACATACATTCACACACACAACCGCACACATACATTCACACACAACCACACACATACATTCACACACAACACTCACACACAGACACAAAGACACACACACACATACCACACACGTGCACACACACTTGCACACATATACATGTATGCACACACGTGCACATATGCACACACACACATCATACACATGCACTCCTTACACATGTACACATCGTATGCACACGCATACACACTCATACACATGCTGCTAGGTAGGGCATGTAATTAGAATGGAGGGCCATGAGTGAAACAAAGACATATTTATGGGAAATCTGAAGTGGTGCAGCATCAAATCAGTACGGTGGCACAGTGGGTTAGCACTGCTGCCTCACAGCACCAGGGAGGGACGCGGGTTCAATTTTGGCCTCAGGTTACTGTCTGTGTGGAGTCTACACGTTCTCCCCATGTCTGCGTGGGTTTCCTCCAGGTGCTCCAGTTTCCTCCCACAGTCCAAAGATGTGCTGGGTTAGGTGGATTGGCCATGCTAAATTGCCCCTTATGGTCCAAAAATGTGCAGATTAGGTGGATTGGCCATGCTAAATTGTCCCTTAGTAAATGCGCGGGGTTATGGGGGTAGGGCCTGGGTCGGATTATGGTTGGTGCATACTTGATGGGCCGAATGGCCTCCTTCTGCACTGTCGGGATTCTGTGCTTCTATTTAATATTTGGCTTTCGCTAGTCACAACCTGTTTGGCTTCGGGTTTTTGCACCTCTCGCTTTCACCAGCTGGACATCCCTGCTGAATGTATGAGAACCCCACTGCTCTGAACAACGAAGAACAAAGAAAAGCACAGTCCAGGAACAGGCTCTTTGCCCATCCAAGCCTGCGCCAATCACGGTGCCCTAACTAAACATGCACTTTGGTCAATCAAACCAGGGCAGGACTTACTCAGTTAATGGTAGGGCGTTGGGGAGAGTTACAGAACAAAGAGATCTAGGGGCACATGTTCATCCTTGAAAGTGGAGTCACAGGTGGAAAGAGTGGTGAAGAAGGCATTTGGCATGCTTGGTTTCATTGGTCAGAACATTGAATACAGGAGTTGGGACGTCATGTTGAAGTTGTACAAGGCATTGGTAAGGCCACACTTGGAATATTGTGTACAGTTCTGGTCATCCTATTATAGAAAGGATATTATTAAACTAGAAAGAGTGCAGAAAAGATTTACTAGGATGCTACCAGGACTTGATGGATTGAGTTATAAAGAGAGTCCCGATAGGCTAGGACCTACTCCTGCTCCTGGTTCTTATGTTCTTATGTATCTTTCCTACTATTCTTCTAGGCGGCTAGCGTTCGCCAAGGACAATAATAAATGGCCCGGCTCACCATTCATATGCAAAAGATTGCTTCGCTAATTTAAGTGTTTGCAAGTAGGCTTACATTAATAACGCAATGAAGTTACTGTGAAAATCCCACAGTTGCCACACTCCAGCACCCGTTCAGGTACACTGAGGAAGAATTTAGGTGTTCATTCCAGGGATCATTCTTGTGAAACTCCTCTGGATCCTTTCCAAGCAGAGCACAGGCACACTGAGGGAGAATTTAGCACAGCAATTGCAGAGAGTCATAGAGGTTTACAGCATGGAAACAGGCCCTTTGGCCCAACTTGTCCATGCTACCCAGTTTTTACTTCTGAGCGAATTCCAATTGCCCGCGTTTGGCCCATATCCCTCTATACCCATCTTACCCATGTAACTGGCTAAATGCTTTTTAAAAGGCAAAATTGTACCCGCCTCTACTACTACATCTGGCAGCTCATTCCAGACACTCACCACCCTCTGTGTGGAAAAAGCTGCCCCTCTGGCCACTTTTGTATCTCACCTTAAACCTATGCCCTCTAGTTTTAGACTCCCCTACCTTTGGGAAAAGATATTGACCATCTAGCTGACCTTGCTCCTCATTATTTTATAGACCTCTATAAGATCACCCCTCAGCCCCTCAAGCCTGCTCTGCCATTCAATAAGATCATGGCTGATCTTTTCATGGACTCAGCTCCACTTACCCGCCCGCTCACCATAACCCTTAATTCCTTTAGTGTTCAAAAATCTATCTATCCTTGCCTTAAAAACATTCAATGAGGGAGCCTCAACTGCTTCACTGGGCAGGGAATTCCCCAGACTCACAAACTCTTTGTGTGAAGAAGTTCCTCCTCAACTCAGTCCTAAATCTGCTCTCCCCCCTTTGTTTTGTGGCGGTGCCCCCTGAGATGCCCGCCCCGAGATATGGTGTGGTAAGTGGAGCTCATAAACAGCTCGGGCCAACGCTTGTTGGGCGTTGTCTCATTATGCCACTGCGAATCTTGGATAATTAGTCAAGGTTAGCTAAACGGTGTGTGAACAACTGCTTCTCCTGGCAAGACCCAATCCAAAACATTAAGTCACATCAATGCTAATTAACTCACAACAGAATTCTGCTGGCGAGGTAATTTCATGGTCCAATTAGAGTTCTGCTCTGATTTCTCCTTTTGCACTCATTTATTTTCAGCACACAGCAGGGGCACACCTGCGACAATGTGGCTGTAAACACAAGCAGCGGTCCCGAGACAGGGGTGACGGGGGTGGAGAGGCGGGGGGGGGTGGTGCGCAGTTGTGACTCCAGAGGAAGAGCCACGGATAAACAACTTGAGAGAGACGTGGCCCCCAGACAAGAGAATCTCTGGGCTTCCAACACCTTCTGGCACGCAGAACGCATAAAAATAAATCTACTACCTGGAATTATTTTTCACCACTTTTACACAGCGGGGTTGGGGGGGGGTTTGCTTTCTGTCTGCTGATCTCCTTCAAGCTGGGTGACTGTTCCATGAACATTATTTACCCCAAAGTACAGCAAAATTTATTTATTAGTCACAAGTAAGGCTTACATTAACACTGCAATGAAGTTACTGTGAAAATCCCCCCGAGTCGCCACACTCCAGCGTCTGTTCGGGTTACACTGAGGAAGAATTTAGCATGGAAAATGTATCGTATCTCAGAGTCAAGTTAAAGTTCAGAGTTTATTTATTCGTGACAAATAAGGCTTACATTAATATCGCAGTGAAGTTACTGTGAAATTCTCCTGGTCGCCACACTCTGGCACCTGTTCAGGAACACTAAGGAAGGATTTAGCACCTAACCAGCAAGTTTTTTGGACTGTGGGAGGAAACCAGAGTACTGAGAGAGAGGGTGGGAGGGTGGGAGGATGGGAGGGAGGTGGGGAGGAGAGAGAGAGGGGCTGGGGAGGGAGGGAGGGGCGGGGTGCGGTCCCCAAGCCGGGAATCGAACCTGGGTCTCTGGCACTGTGAGGCAGCAGTGCTAACCCACTGTGCCACTGTGCCTAGATTATGAGAGGTATGGACAGAATGGAGTCAGAAGCTTTTTCTGCAGTGTGGAAGACCATAGGCTTAAGGTGCATAGTTTAAGGTGCGAGGTGCAAGGTTTAAAGGAGATGTACAAGGCAAGTTATTTACACAGAGGGTGGTGGGTGTTTGGAACTTGTTGCCGGTGGAGGCAGTGGAAGCAGATACGGTAGTGAGTTTTAGGGGGCATCAATACAAGAATAGGATGGGAATAGAGGAATACGGTCCCCGGAAGGGTAGGGGGTTTTAGTTCAGTTGGGCAGCATGGTCAGTGCAGGCTGAAGGCCCTGTTCCTGAACTATAATTGCCCCTTAGTGTCCAACGATGTGTAGGTTAGGTGGATTGACCATGCTAAATTGCCCCTTAGTGTCAAATTGTCCCTTAGTGTCCAAAGATGTGTAGGTTAGATGGATTGGCCATGCTAAATTGCCCCTTAGTGTCCAAAGATGTGTAGGTTAGGTGAATAGGCCATGGGAAATGGGTGGGGTTAGGGGTTAGAATGCTCTGTCGGAGAGTCGGTGCAGACTTGATGGGCTGAATGAACTCTTGTGTACTGCAGGGATGTGATGATTCTGTGATAGATTGAATCGCAATGTTGCACTGATTACATCGAGAGATCAAGCATAAGTATTTATGGAAGCTCTTTCTTTTGGGAGTTCTGAAAATAAGTGGAAGATCTTCAAAAACATGAGTTATGTCCTGAGTATAAAAACAAGTGGGGAAATGATAGCGTCAGTCGCACGTGGCCTGCCGGCAGCACAGGCTTAATTGAGCAAACAGCCGCATCGCAGTCTGTTTCCTCCTATTCTTGTCCGGTTGTTGTGATAGCCAAGGTAAAGCTTTCCTGACTGCATTTCAAGGTTGACAGGAAGGGCGGTGAAGGCGCTCGCTCGGACTGGAGAGGCAAGGGTCATTACGTGACGGAATGAAAAGTCGGAAAGAGTGAAAGGGATGAGGTAAGTCAGGAAGCAGTTATTATGTGAAGCCAGGCTGATACTTAAGAGCAAAACAAGGAAGAGCACAGCACAGGAACAGGCCCTTTGACCCTCCAAGCCTGCAGAGACATAGTAGATAGGAGCAGAAGGAGACCATTTCTGGAATCGCCAATATCTGAAATTCAGAATCTACTGGTGACCCATTGTCGGAAAAACATACCTGGTTCCTTTAGGGAAGGAAATCTGCCATCTTTACCCTGTCTGGCCTACATGTTCTGAGGACTACAGACTGAGGCAATTTGGCAAGTCAGCTACGACTCTCACCAACTTTTACAGATGCACCATAGAAAGCATTCTTTCTGGTTGTATCACAGCTTGGTATGGGCTCCTGCTCAGCCCAAGACCACAAGGAACTACAAAAGGTCGTGAATGTAGCCCAATCCATCACACAAACCAGCCTCCCATCCATTGACTCTGTCTATACTTCCCGCTGCCTCAGGGAAAAGCAGCCTGCATAATTAAGGACCCCACGCACCCCGGACATTCTCTCTTCCACCTTCTTCATTCAGGAAAAAGATATAAAAGTCTGAGGTCCCGTACCAACCGACTCAAGAACAGCTTCTTCCCTGCTGCTGTCAGACTTTTGAATGGACCTATCTCACATTAACTTGATCTTTCTCTACATCCTAGCTGTGACTGTAACACTCCATTCTGCACCCTCTCCTTTCCTTCTCTATGAAAGGTATGCTTTGTCTGTACAGCACACAAGAAACAACACTTCTCAGTGTATGTTAATATATGTGACAACAATAAATCAAATCAAATCAAATCAAATGTGACTCCAGGGCCACAGCAACGTGGTTGACTCTCAAATGCCCTCCAAGGGCAAGTAGGGATGGGCAATAAATGCTGGCCTACCGAGCGACACCTGTGTCCCATGAATACATGAACAAAAAAATTAGCCCTTCCAGCCTGCTCCGCCATTCATCACCATCATGGCTGATCATCCATCTCAATAGCCTAATCCTGCTTTCTCCCCAAACCTTTGATCCCATTTGTCCCAAGTGCTATATCCAGCCGCCTCTTGAATGCATTCAATGTTTTGGCATGTTGTCCTATCTAACCAACTGCTTCTATGCCTCTATCCCCCATGCCCGTCAAGATAAGTCTTAAATGTGGCTAACGTATCTGCCTCAACCACCTGACTTGGCAATGCATTCCAGGTCCCCATCACCCTCTGTGTAAAAACCTTCCCCACACATCTCCACTGAACCTTCCCCTGCTCCTTACCTTGAACTTGTGCCCCCTTGCAATTGTCATTTCTGCCCTGGGAAAAAGCTTCCAACTGTTCACCTTATCTATACCTCTTATAAATTTATAACAAGACCACGGTTGGCACTGTTGCCTCACAGCACCAGGGACCTGGGTTCGATTCCCAGCTTGGGTCACTGTCTGTGTGGAGTCTGCATCTTCTCCCCACGTCTGCGTGGGTTTCCTCCAGATGGTCCGGTTTCCTCCCACAGTCCGAAAGATGTGCTGGTCATGTGCTAAATTCTCCCTCAGTATAAGCCGAACAGGAGCCGGATTGTGGCGACTAGGGGATTTTCACAGTGACTTCATTGCAGTGTTAATGTAAGCCTACTTATCATAGCATCCCTACAGTGCAGAAGGAGGCCATCTGGCCCATCATGTTTGCACCAACCAAAATCCCACCCAGGCCCTGTTCCCACCACCCCTCACATTTACCCCACTAGTCCCCCTGACACTGCAGTCAATTTAGCACGGTCAATCCACCTAACCCACATGTCTAGTGTGACATGCAAGTGTGAGAGGAAACTGGAGAACCCGGAGGAAACCCACGCAGACATGGGAAGAACGTGCAAACTTTGCAAAGGTAGTGACCCGGGGCCAGACTTGAACCTGGATCTCTGGCGCTGTGAGGCAGCAGTGCTAACCACTGTGCCACCCTCAGGAGCAGAATTAGGCCATTCGGCCCATCGAGTCTGCTCCGCCATTCAATCATGGCTAATATTTTTCTCATCCCCATTCTCTTGCCTTTTCCCCATAACCCCTGATCCGTTTATTAATCAAGAACCTATCTATCTATGTCTTAAAGACACTCAATGACCTGGCCTCCACTGCTCCTGAGGGTGGCACAGTGGTTAGCACTGCTGGCTCACAGCGCCAGGGACCCGAGTTTGATTCCCGGCTTGGGTCACTGTGCGGAGTCTGCACGTCCTCCCCCATATCTGCGTGGATTTCCTCCAGGTGCTCCGGTTTCCTCCCACAGTCTGAAAGATATGCTGGTGAGGTTGTAAATTCTCCCTCAGTGTACCCAAACAGGAGTGTGGCAACCAACTTCATTGCAGTGTTAATGTAAGCCTTACTTGTGACACTAATCAATAAACTTTAGATTGCCTAAGATAACAGAAGACAGGGGTTATGTACCGAATTAGCGGATCAAAAGTCAATGACAGTGATTTTGCGCCTTACCAATCTGTTTGCCGGTTTGTGAATATAAAATCCAGATAAAGTCAATTTTCCATCAAGTCTAAAGGGAGAAAACTCCAAGATAGAGTAAATGCCTGAAAAATTGCTTTGCATTGTGTGCTCAAACAATACTCCTGATAACCTGCTGTTATTGTTTTGAAAAGTATGTGATTTCCATTCCAGAAAACTAATAGATTTCGCACACCAGCTGTGAAAGCCTCTTCATGTTGCACTGGATAAGCCGGTAAGACACCAAGCTTCGGTAAAGAAATACGGAGGCAAGCGATAAAGCTAATTTCAACGCACGGTGGAAAACTGCCTCACAATTTCCGCCGCAAATAAGTTATATTGTCCCAATTTTTTTATTCATTTGGCGGAAAAAATAAGCGTTGCGTAAAACATGTAGCCAACGGTGCAGTCCCATGGAGTAACAGCAGTGAGTTACAATGGCCCAGTCTATAAAATAAATAGCTGGCAATCAAATGAGATGCCCACATCAAAATGTCTCAAATTGTCGAGTTGGCTAAGCTCCGAACTCACAACAGCTCAATCACCCCAAAGGCGGAGAAAGGAAATCTGTCCGAGGTTTCCGCTGATGACTACTGAACAGGAACTCACGTTGGAAGGTGCAGGCGAGAGGCAGGAAGGAGATCTGGTTTAGTTATAGGACATAGAACAGTACAGCACAGTACAGGCCCTTCGGCCCTCGATGTTGTGCCGAGCTATGTCCGAATCCAAGATCAAGCTATCTCACTCCCTACCATTCTCGTGTGCTCCAAGTGCCTATCCAATAACCGTTTGAAAGTTCCTAAAGTGTCCCACTCCACTATCACAGCAAGCAGTGCATTCCACATCCCAACCACCCTCTGAGTAAAGAATCTACCTCGGACATCCCTCCTATATCTCCCACCTTGAACCTGATATTTATGTCCCGTAGAAACAGCTACATCCACCCGAGGAAATAGTCTCTGCACGTCCACTCTATCTATCCCCCTCATCATCTTATAAACCTCTATTAAGTCCCTCTCATCGTCCTCTGCTCTGAAGAGAAAAGCCCCAGCTCCCTCAACCTTTCCTCATAAGACCTACGCTCCAAACCAGGCAGCATCCTGGTAAATCTCCTCTGCACTCTCTCCAATGCTTCCACATCCTTCTTACAGTGAGGTGACCAGAACTGCACACAGTATTCCAAATGTGGTCTCACCAAGGTCCTGTAGAGTTGCAGTATAACCCCACAGCTCTTAAACTCAAACCCAATGTTAATAAACGCGAACACACTTCTTCACGGCTCTATCCTCTTGAGTGACAACCTTCAGAGATCTGTGAATATGAACCCCAAGATCTCTCTGTTCCTCAGAGCCCTGCCGTTGACCCTGTAATCCGCATTCAAATTTGTCCTACCAAAATGAAACACCTCGCACTTATCAGGGTTAAAGTCCATCTGTCGCTTTTCTGCCCAGCTCTGCATCCTATCAATGTCTCAATGATCCCTTCTGTTGGCCAGCTCACATACGAACTCGGAGTAGGAGTAGACCATCTGGCCCCTCAAGCCTACTCCGCCATTCAATAAGATTATAGCTGCTCTGTTTGTGTTAAGGTCTGCATTCGCCACCCCCATCCCCAAGGCCTTGGATTCCAATGGATTTATTTTGTTATATATTTAAGCAGTTGCATGATTGCTTTAAGGGCTGATAGCATGATTTAGAAACAAAGACACTAGAAACATTCGGACCTTCAATCCTGCTCCCCCATTCACCTTGATCGTGGCTGATCATCAACTTCAATATCCCGATCCCCCCTTCCCCCCATATCAAAGAACAAAGAAAATTACAGAAAAGGAACAGGCCCTTCAGCCCCTCCAAACCTGCACCGACCAATATCTAATTTATTTAACTAAATGAAATTTGGCATATCAGCTACAAATCTCACCAACTTTTACAGATGCACCATAGAAAGCATTCTTTCTGGTTGTATCACAGCTTGGTACGGGCTCCTGCTCTGCCCAAGGCTGCAAGCAACTACAAAAGGTCGTGAATGTAGCCCAATCCATCACACAAACCAGCCTCCCATCCACTGACGCCATCTACATTTCCTGCTGCCTTGGGAAAAGCAGCCAGGATAATTAAGGACCTCACGCACCCCGGACATTCTCTCTTCCACCTTCCTCCATTGGGAAAAAGATACAAAAGTCTGAGGTCACGTACCCACCAACTCAAGAACAGCTTCTTCCCTGCTGCCGTCAGACTTTTGAATAGACCTACCTCGCATTAAGCTGATCTTTCTCTACATCCTAGCTATGACTGTAACACTACATTCTATACCCTCTCCTTTCCTTCTCTGTGAATGGTATGCTTTGTCTGTATAGTGTGCAAGAAACTATACTTTCCACAGTATACAAATACATGTGACAATAATAAATCAAATCAAATCAAAACTCTAGCTATGACGGTAACACTACATTTTGCACTCTTTTTTCCTTCTCTATGAACAGTATGCTCTGTCTGTATAGCACACAAGAAACAATACTTTTCACTATATGTTAATACGTGTGACAATAATAAATCAAATCAAATCAAAACCTACCTCATATTAAGTTGATTTTTCTCTACACCCTAGCTATGACTGTAACACAACGTTCTGCACCCTCTCCTTTCCTTCCCTATGAACGGTATGCTTTGTCTGTATAGTGCGCAAGAAACAATACTTTTCACTACATCCCAATACATGCGACAATAATAAATCAAATCAAAGGAACCCCACTGAGAGAGGGGAAAGGCACAGCAGGGAAATGCAAAGCAGACTTCAATCGGGCTGTATCAACAGCGCCATTCGCATCATCAATAACTTCGGTCTCTTGGCTAAGATAAAGTATAGTTTTGGCACTTGGTTGAAGTCATAAGGTTACACTAAGGCTTCACTTGAAGCAATTTCTAAAAGCAGCATCTCGACTTTGTGGCTAAGATGCCAATGAGATCGAGCCTTGGAGGAGGTGCAACGCCTGCTCCAATCAGCTTGGATCATGTAGATCAAGCCCAAGGCAGGAAGTGGCAAGCCCGTCATGTCAGCTTGGATCGGGAATGTCTCAACTTGCTGAAACTTGGATTTGGGCTTTGGTTGGATTGAGTTGGATGTACACAAAAAAAAACTTCATTCATATCACACTTTACGGTTTAAATTTTATTTATTAGTGTCACAAGTAGGCTTACATTAACACTGCAATGCAGTTATTGTGAAAATCCCTGAGTCGCCCACACTCCGGCACCTGTTTCGGAGAATTTAACATGGCCAATCCACCTAACCCACACATCTTTGGACGCTCAGGGGCAATTTAGCATGGCCAACCCACCTAACCTGCACATCTTTGGATACGAAGGGGCAATTTAGCATGGCCAATCCACCTAACTTACACATCTTTGGACGCTCAGGGGCAAGTTAGCACGGACAATCCACCTAACTGACACATCTTTGGACACTCAGGGGCAAGTTAGCATGGCCAACCCATCTAACCTGCACATCTTTGGGTACGAAGGGGCAATTTAGCATGGCCAATCCACCTAACCTACACGTTTTGGACAATAAGGGGCAATTTAGCATGGCCAATCCACCTAACTTACACATCTTTGGACAATAAGGGGCAATTTTGTAGTAGAGGCGGGTACAATTTTGTCTTTTAAAAAGCATTTAGACAGTTACATGGGTACGATGGGTACAGAGGGATATGGGCCAAATGCGGGGAATTGGGGATCCGCTTAGTGTTTAAAAAAAGGGCAGTATGGACAAGTTGGGCCAAAGCACCTGTTTCCATGCTGTAAACCTCTATGACGCAGTGAGTGGATATGGAGAAGATGTTTCCATTAGTGGGAGAGCAGGTTCTAAGGTCACTGTGTCAGAGTAAAGGGGAAATTTAGCATGGTCAATGCACCTAACCCAGCTCGTCTTTGGTAGGAAACCCATGCAGACACGGTGGGGGAAAGGTGCAGACTCCACACAGACAGTGACCCAAGCTGGGAATTGAAGCTGGGTCCCCGGCGCTGTGAGGCAGCAGTGCTAACCCACTGTGCCATCATGATGGAGCTGTGAAATTTACTGATTAAAAATATTGAAGAGTGAGGTTTAATGTCAGCATGTTGTATGAGAGAATATCCAAAAATAACATTGATATTTTTATCTCACACAACTAGGCACAAATTGTTTTGCACGGGGCACGCCAGCAGTGAGTGCTTTTTTCCGAGTTCTTTTTAAGGTATGGAATTTCACTGCGATTCGCCATAACAAGAACCTGATGATGTAACTTGCGTGGGTGTCTCCACAGTATTCTACCCTCCAGACCCCGTGGCCTTTCCAACTTAATTAAAGCAAGGAGCTTTTGGGATCGGGGGTAACAAATAGAAAGGTGTCTCCCCTACCTCTCTCCCAGCTGGAAGAGACTGGCCGCACCCGCAATTTTGTCAGCTAAATAAGTACAGCAATCTCTGCTCCAATGGGTAATCTCCAGGCAGCGAAGCCATGACTAGGCTACACGATTACATCACACATAAAACATACACACACCGCGTACACACAAAACACACACAGTAATATAGTCAGTTCTAAGGCTGATTAAATTGGATATCCTAAATTAAAGAATGGGGCATATTAAAATCAAACACAGTCAAACCTCGGGCAGGCTAAATGTACAAATACACAAACATGTCTGTGCCTGACCCATCAATCTCCCATTAAAGGTCATTGCAACCAACTGACACTTAGCAGGAGATCATTTCACCCCACTGAAATGCACCAGCCTATTGTTAGAAGCCCAGATCGGACCAGACGTTCTGTCACCGAGTTCCGTAAAAAGTCTGACAACACCAGGTTTAAGTCCAACCGATTTATTTGATAGTACACTCACGAGCTTTCGGGGTTAGTCCCTTCGTCAGGTGAATGGAGGTGAACCGCACCGATCTCCTCAGAAGACAAACACGGGACATGGTGGACAGAGTACCCTTTGTTGTCCAGTATTTCCCCGGAGCGGAGAAGCTACGACATCTTCTCCGGAGTCTTCAACATATCATTGATGAAGACAAACATCTCGCCAGGGCCATCCCCACACCCCCACTTCTTGCTTTCAGACAACTATGCAACCTCAAACAGACCATTGCTCACAGCAAACTACCCAGCCTTCAGGAGAACAGTGACCACAATACCACACAACCCTGCCACAGCAACCTCTGCAAGACATGCCGGATCATCGACACGGATGACATCATCACACGTGAGAATACCATCCACCAGGTACACGGTAAATACTCTTGCAACTCGGCCAACGTTGTCTACCTGATACGTTGCAAGAAAGGATGTCCCGAAGCATGGTACATTGGGGAGACCGTGCAGACGCTACGACAACGGATGAATGAACATCACTCGACAATCACCAGGCAAGACTGTTCCCTTCCTGTTGGCGAACACTTCAGCGGTCATGGGCATTCGGCCTCTGATCTTCGGGTAAGCACTCTCCAAGGCGGCCTTCACGACACATGACAACGCAGAGTTGCTGAGCAGAGACTGACAGCCAAGTTCTGCACACAGGAGGACAGCCTCAACAAGGATCTTGGGTTCATGTCGCACTATCTGTAACCCCCGTGACTTGCCTGGGTTTGCAAAACCTCACTTACTGTGCTGTCTGGAGACAATACACATCTCTTTAACCTGTGATCAGTGCTCCTTCCACTCACGTTGTCGGCCACTTTAAGACTTGAACGGCAGGTTAGGTGTAAACATTCGCATTCTAATCAGTAATCTGTAAACTGTCTGTGCTTTATATGCTCTGTCTGAGGCCAGAACTCTCCATTCACCTGATGAAGGGACTAACCCCGAAAGCTAGTGAGTGTACTATCAAATAAATTGGTTGGACTTAAACCTGGTGTTGTCAGACTTTTTACTGTGTTTACCCCAGTCCAATGCCGGCATATCCAATCCGAGAGTTCCTGCAGGTACATTCTCTGGCAACAGGTTACATGTAAGCAACAGCGTGCAGATGGACACCTAGGGGCGGACCCTGGTGTCCTGTCAGACAGACATCAAGAACCCACTGGGTGTTGGAACTTCCTCCTGGGACCTCATCGGCCGGAAGCCAAAGAAGTTTCTGGAAAGACAAGCAGGCAGGGGGATAAAGGGACACATTTCAGACACACCAGTGGGAGGCGACCTTGACCACCTGACTGACCAGAGAAGGAAGGAAGGAAGAAAGAAGCTGCCATCGAGATTCATCTTCATGACGATAGACCAGAGGGACTCAGAGAATCGAGCCTGCAGTTTAACCAAACCATCTTTGAATCTGGGGTATCCTCTTGTTTTATAAGGGTGATTTAAGGGTTAATAGTGTTATTATTAATAAACTTGTTGAACCTTGTCGGAAGTATCTGAGAATTTACAGATACAACACACAACACACAAATACACACATAAAACACACACATACATCACACACACATATATAAAACACACAACACACACACACGCATACATAAAACACACACACACCACACACACTTATATAAAACATACACACAAAACACACAAATACATACATAAAACACACACACCAAAATATACACACACCATACATACATAAACAACTCACATACATTAAAAAACATGCACACAAAACACACATACTTAAAACACACAGACAGCATACAAAAACACACACACCATACACAAAAATATGTGTACACAACACACGGACACATAAAACACAGAGACACAAAACACACATATACAAGAACACACAAACGAAGCACAAACACAACATATGCACCACACACAAAACACACACACGCAACACATTACACGAACACACATGCGCACACAAATGCACGTACAAGAACACATATACAAAAGCGCACACACACACACACACACACACACACACACACACACACACACACACACACACACTAGATACACACAAACACAAAAACTCAGACGCAAAACACAAATATACCACACACGTACCAAAATGTACAAACACAGAAACAGACCCATCACACACAAACACACCACACATGTACAAAAACACACACCACACACACACACCAAAACACATCATACACACCAAAACACATACACCACATATACAAAAACAGGAAAGGCGCACATACGGGTGGTGACAATGTTTTCTCTGTGTATATATATTACCCATAGCGGGCTTTCAACTGCAAAGCAGACATTTTAATGAGTGTTTTGTCATTTGTTTTGTCCTTCAGTGAATGGATGGGTTATATGCTGGTGGTGTCACTTTGTGATTTGGATTGAAGTCATGATTTCAAAGTGACTTCTATTCGTGCCGGCATCGTTGCAAATTAGGGAAGTGGTGCTGAGTGGTTTTCCCTGGCACAGAAGTTCATTCCCTTGATGGAGATCAGAGCTGATCAGGACAATTCATCAGCAGCCAGCCCTCTCCGCGTCCTGGTGCAGCGAGGCTATGCAGCGCAGCGCAGGGTGAGACTCATGGGTTGGAACCACAGTCTGCACAGGGCCCAGTTATCAGCATCTCTCTGCCTCACACACTTGAAGAATAAAACATCTCAATCTTCAAACAACTCGCCAATATTTTACAAGGGGAAGGGAAACATTCTCTCCAGCTCAAAAGAAATTAGATAGAGGGAATTAAGAAAAAAGGCAAAGGTTGTTGGCCTTGAGCGAGCATTGATCTGAAGATTAACACCATAGAATCCTGACAACGCAGGTTAGGTGGATTGGCCATGCTAAATTGACCCTTAGTGTCCAAAGATGTGCAAGTTAGGTGGATTGGTCATGCTAAACTGACCCGTAGTGTCCAAAAACTTACAGATTAAGTGGATTGGCCATGCTAAATTGCTAATTTCTAATTCCAGCCTTGGGTAACTGTCTGTGCGGAGTTTGCACATTCTCTCCTGGTCTGTGTGGGTTCCCTCTGGGTTCTCCAATTTCCTCGCAGACTTCAAAAATGTGCAGGTTAGGTGGATTGGCCATGCTAAATTGCCCCATAGCGTCAGGGGGATATAAGAGCCTTTACGAGGATAGGGCCAGGGTGGGATTGTTGTCGGTGCAGGCTCAATGGGCTGAACGGTCTTTTCCTGCTCTGTTGGGATTCTATTCTATGAAAAAGCATGAATTGCAGTCTTGGAAGGACTGCTGAAGCTCAGTACGGTAAATACAGCCACGCGCTGCCTGTGGCTTTGCGATTTCTTTCGATCGGTGTCCGACTGGACAGTGAGTGCCTTCATGCACTGGGCCATGAGGGGAAGTGGCCTGCCAATTCCATTTATAAGAAACTGTTTACCCTGGGACGCGGCCCCTCGTGGGGTTAAGGGAGTACGCAATGGGCACAGGGGTATAAGCGAGCACAAAAATCAAAGTGCCTAGCTGAGGAAAAGCTCTTAATGTTCTGCCACAATGCCTCCTTCCACGGCAGTTTCCAAAGAGAGGGCCAATCTGAGGATTAATGTGCAAAGGGTAGTGTTCCTCTTACTGAGCAAGTGGACATTAATTGAGTTGTTAAAAGCCCTCTGGCTCCGCAATAGCTGCACTCAAGGTGGGACTGGGCTGCAAACCCATGCAGTTTTACATTAAAACTACTCTAACCAATTACAGTCCGTCTCACAGATATTGCTGACTGTTTGCATTCATATCAGTGTTGTCATTTACAGAACGCTGCTTAGTGGTTTCACTGGAGTTCAGTTTTAGATTGATGCAAGGCACACTATCCCCATTAAAAGCTTTTCATCGGAGCACACCACTCTGCCGTTAAATGCACAGTTGCGGGGAGGCAGGAGGTTGGAGAAAGGTACTTTGATTTGTTTCGATTTAATTTATTATCATCACATGTATTAGCATACAGTGAAAAGTATTGTTTCTTGCACACTATACAGACAAAGCATATCGTTCATAGAAAAGGAAAGGAGAGAGTGCAGAATGTAGTATTACAGTCATAGCTAGGGTGTAGAGAAAGATCAACTTAATGCGAGGTGGGTCCATTCAAAAGTCTGACAGCAGCAGGGATGAAGCTGTTCTTGAGTCGGTCAGTACGTGACCTCAGATTTTTGTATCTTTTTCCCGACGGAAGAATAGAGTCATAGGGGTTTACAGCATGGAAACAGGCCCTTCAGCTCAACTTGTACATGCCGCCCTTTCTTTTTAAACTCCGAAGCTAATCCCAATTGCCCACATTTGGCCCATATCCCTCTATACCCATTTTACCCATGTCACTATCTAAATGCTTTTCATAAGACAAATTTGTACCCACTACCAAATTTGTACCTACTACCCCTGGCAGCTCGTTCCAGACACTCACCACCCTCTGTGTGAAAAAATTGCCCCTCTGGTCCTTTTTGTATCTGTCCCCTCTCACCTTAAACCTATGCCCTCTAGTTTTAGACTCCCCTGCCTTTGGGAAAGGATATTGACTATCTAGCTGATCTGTGCCCCTCATTATTTTATAGACCTCTATAAGATCATCCCTCAGCCTCCTACGCTCCAGAGGAAAAAGTCCCAGACTATCCAGCCTCTCCTTATAACTCAATCCATCAAGTCCCGGCAGCATCCCAGTAAATCTTTTCTGCACTCTTTCTGGTTTAATAATATCCTTTCTACAACACGGTGACCAGAACAATACACAGTATTTCGAGTGTGGTCTTACCAATGTCTTGTATAACTTCAACAAGACGTCCCAACTCATGTATTCAATGTTCTGACCGATGAAACCAAGCATGCCAAATGCCTTCTTCACCAGTCTGTCCACCCATGACTCCACTTTCAAGGAGCTATGAACTTGTACCCCTAGATCTTTTTGTTCTGTAACTCTCCCCAACACCCTACCATTAGCTGAGTAAGTCCTGCCTGGTACAATCTACCAAAATGCATCACCTCAACGGAGTTGAGGAGGAACTTCTTCACTCAAAGGGTGGTGAATCTCTGGAATTCTCTGCCCGTTGAAGTGGTGGAGGCTGCCTCGCTAAATATTTTTAAGAAGCGGGTTGATGGGTTCTTGATAAGAGAGGGGATTAAGGGTTATGGGGAGAGGGCGGGAAAGTGGAACTGAGCCACGACAGATCAGCCATGATCTTATTGAATGGCGGGGCAGGCTCGAAGGGCTAGATGGCCTACTCCTGCTCCTATTTCTTATGTTCTTATGTTCTCACATTTGTCTAAATTAAACTCAGCTCACTGGCGCACATGGGGTCCTCAATTATGCTACCTGCTTTGTTCCTTGCGCACTATACAGATAGAGCAAACAGAATGTAGTGTTACAGACACAGCTAGGGTGTAAAGAAAGATCAACTTAATATATTTGATTTGATTTGATTTATTATTGTCACATATTCACAGAGAAGGAAAGAGGAGGATGAAGAATGCAGTGTTACGGTCATAGCCAGGATGTAGAGGAAGATCAACTTGATATATTTGATTTGATTTATTATTGTCACATGTATTAGTATACAGTGAAAAGAATTGTTTTTTGCACGCTATATAGACAAAGCATACTGTTCATAGAGTTCACAGAGGAGAAGGAAACAAGGGGAAATTTAGCATGGCCAATCCACCTCACCTACACATCTTTGGACAATAAAGGGTAATTTTCCGGAGGAAACACACACAGACATGGGGAGAACATGCAGATTCCACACAGACAGTGACCCAGGCAGGAATTAAACCCGGGCCCCTGGCGTTGTGAGGCAGCAGTGTGGGCGGCATGATGGCACAGTGGTTAGCATTGCTGCCTGACAGCACCAGGGACCCGGGTTCAATTCCCAGCTTGGTCTCCATCTGTGTGGAGTCTGCATGTTCTCTCCATGTCTGCGTGGGTTTCCTCCAGGTGCTCCGGTTTCCTCTCACAGTCCGGAGATGTGCGGGTTGGTGGACTGGCCATGCTAAATTGCCCCTTAGTGTCAGGGGAACAAGCTAATATAAATGCATGGGGTTATGGAGAAAGGACCTGAGTGGGATTGTTGTCGGTGCATAATTGATGGGCCGAATGACCTCCTTTTGCACGGTAGGAATTCTATGATTCTATTAGTCTAACCACCGTGCCTCCCACTCAACTTAAACCGCACATCTTTGGGAGGAACTGGGAAGAATTTGCCTACTTCTGTTCTGAATTCCTATGCTCCTGTGTTAGGAAGTTAGTTTGTCCTACTTTAGACAAGTATCTCCCCAGTTGTTTTATCACAGGGGGGAAAGAATGCACTTATTTTGTGCTAAATTATTCAAACAAGTGATGGTTATTGTTCTGGTCACGTAGGGGAAAGGGAGTTGGAGTGTTGTCATATCCTTGCACGGTGATGATTGAAGGACTGTTTCTTTATTTGTATGAGGGAGTGTTGTAGGATTGCTGTCTTATATAGACAGGCTGTGTTAAAGAGAAGACTAGTCACTGAGGAGCCCTTTGAGTGAAGGTTGTTGTGATGTTTCCTTGATGAATTTCTCCTTGGTAACAGCAAGGGTCATGTCCTCAGCAAAACGTCTTCTGAGTGAACATGCGCAGGGTGCAAAAGCAAGAAGGGGGCAATGGTTCTCACCCTTATTATATGTCCATGATTAAGGAGGTGGCTTAAACACTTTTAAGTTTTTTCAGTTTATTTATTTATTTATTAGGGTGGCACGGTGGCTAGCACTGCTTCCTCACAGTGCCAGGGACCCCGGAAACACATGCGGGTTAGGGTGCACTGGCCGTGCTAAATTCTCCCTCAGTGTTAACCGAACAGGCGCCAGGGTGTGGCAACTAGGGGATTTTCACAGTAACTTCATTGCAGTGCTAATGTAAACATTTCTTATGACTGATAAATAAACTTTAGTGTCACAAGTAGGCTTACATTAATACTGCAATGAAGTTACTGTGAAAACCCCTAGTCGCCACACTCCGATGCCTGTTCGAGTACACTGAGGGACAATTTAGCATGGCCAATCCATCTAACCAACACATCTTTCAGACTGTGGGAGGAAACTGGAGCACCCAGAGGAAACCCATGCAGACATGGGGAGAACGTGCAAACTCCACACAGACAGTGACTCAAGCCGGGAATCGAACCCGGATCCATGGTGTTTTGAGGTGGAGGTGCTAACGACCGTGACACTTTATCGGGAATAAAGAATATTGCAATGTTCGAACATCGGTGAGATGCTGAGTGGTGTGTAGCACTGGTCAGTATTTAGACCGATCATAGAATAGAAGACCATTCAGCCCATTGTGCCTGTGTTAGGAACAGCTATCTAATTAGTCCCAATTCCTTTCTCTTTTATCATAACCTGGCATCTTTCTCCCCTTCAAGTCTTTGCTTAATTCACTCCTAATAGATTTGAAAGTTAGGTCTTCATCCTCCACCCGTTTCAGACTATGAATTGTTCAGCATAACAGCTGGTTTGAGTAACTAAATGTTTTCCCTAAACGTCATTGTTCTTTTAACATCTTGTTATAATTTATATATAAATATTCAAATCACCCGTGAGTTTATAGATTAATGCACCACTAAAACAAACTATAGAAAGAAAATGCACCGAAAGCTTTGCAAAAGGATTAAGAACGGATTTTCTTTTATTCATTCCTAGGGCATGGGTGTCACTGGCTGGGCCAGCATTTATTGCCCATCCCTAGTTGCCCTTGGAGGGCAGTTGGAAGTCAACCACATTGCTGTGGCTCTGGAGTCACGTGTAGGCCTGACCGGGTAAGGACGGCGGATTTCCTTCCCTAAAGGGAGCCAGATGGTTTTTCCGACAATCGATAATGAACAAAGAATGAAAAAAATTACAGCACAGGAACAGTCCCAGTCTATCCAGCCTCTCCTTATAACTCAAACCATCAAGTACTGATAGCATCCTAGTAAATCTTTCTAGTTTAATAATATCCTTTTTGTAATAGGGTGACCGGACTGTACACAGTATTCCAAGTTTGGCCTTACCAATGTCTTGTACAACTTCAACAAGACGTCCCAACTCCTGTATTCAATGTTGTGACTGATGAAACCAAGCATGCCGAATGCCTTCTTCACCACTCTGTCCACCTGTGACTCCACTTTCAAGGAGCTATGAACATGTACCCCTAGATAACACGTAAGAAACAATACTTTTCACTGTATCCCAATACATGTGACAATAATAAATCAAATCAAATATATTAAATTGATCTTTCTCTACACCCTAGCTATAACTGTAACACGACCTTCTGCACCCTCTCTTTTCCTTCTCAATGAATGGTATGCTTTGTATAGTGCGCAAGAAACAATACTTTTCACTGTATCCTAATACATGCGATAATAGTAAATCAAATCAAATTGGGTTCCCGAAGATCAGCTGAGTTTCTGGATTAATAGTCTAGCAATAATACCACTAAAGTTTATTTATTAGTCACAAGTAAGGCTTACATTAACACTGCAATGAAGTTGCTGTGAAAATCCCCTAGTCGCCACACTCCAACGCCTGTTCGGGTCAATGCACCCTAAACAGCACCTCTTTCAGACTACGGGAGGAAACCCACGCAGACACGGGGGAGAGCGTGCAAACTCCACACAGACAGTAACCCAAGCCGGGAATCGAACCCGGGTCCCTGGAGCTGTGAGGTAGCAGTGCTAACCCACTGTGCCACCATGCCTGACCATCAGACCACTGGCTCCCCCCAGTTGTTTACGGCAGGGAGGCAGAGATTACACAAGTGTCATGCATAGCCAAGCACCGCAAAATTTTTTCCATGCCAAGACTTTAATTAACAACACATCAATTGCCCGCTCTGGAGATTTCCTTTAATGTTCGCAGTTTAATTCATTAATTTACTTCACATGATTTGACAGAGTTTCATGTAACAAGTGTAAAATCACAATGACAGTTCCCGTGATATTACGCAGCACCATGTGTTGAGAGAGGCAAGTGTTTACACATTTTTTTTAATCTGCTGGAAATAACAGGGAAAAGAAGATGATCTGGGATATGAGAGAAGTACAACTGGCAGGATGGCTGCTTCAGGACTGAGGCAGGAGCTTACTTTCTTCACCTCGTGGCTTTCTGCCCCTCCAATGTCACCCCCGACCTCACGGAAGATTCTGGGTGGAATCTTGGACCCGCACTCCCTGTCCGCTGGGTCACCAGCTGACCCAGTGAAAACCGGATATCGCAAATCTCGCCCACGGTGGCACAGTGGTTAGCACTGCTGCTCACGGCGTCAGGGACCTGGGGTCGATTCCTGGCTTGGGCCACTGTCTGTGTGGAGTCTGCACGTTCTCCCTCCATGTCTGCATGGGTTTCCTCCGGGTGCTCCGGTTTTCTCCCACTGTCCGAAAGACGTGCTGGTTAGGCGCTAAATTCTCCCTCAGTGTCACCCAAACAGACGCCAGAGTGTGGCGTCTCGGGGATTTTCACAGTAACTCGATGGTTTGAGTTATAAGGAGAGGTAGGAGGCCCTGATCGAGATGCACAAGATTATGAGGGGCATGGACAGGGTGGATAGCAAGCAGCTGTTGCCCTTAGTTGGCGAATCAGTCACGAGGGGATACAGGTCCAGGGTGAGGGGCAGGAAGGGGTTGTGAGAAAAAAACATTTTACCCAGAGGGTGGTGAGGGTCTGGAAAGCACTGCCTGGGAGGGTGGTGGAGGAGGGATGCCTCACATCCTTTAAAAAACACCTGGATGAGAACTTGGCACGCCAGAACTTTCAAGGTCAAATGCTGGCAAGTGGGATTAGGTGGGAGGTCACCCCCAGCTTCCTACGCTCCAGGGAAAAAAGTCCCAGTGTATCCAGCCTCTCCTTATAACTCAAACCACCAAGTCCTGGTAGCATCCGAGTAAGTCTTTTCTGCACTCTTTCTAGTTTAATAATATCCTTTCTAATAATAGGGTGACCAGAATTCAACACAGTATTCCAAGTGTGGCCTTACCAATGTCTTGTACAACTTCAACAAGATGTGCCGATTCCTGTATTCAATGTTTTGACCGATGAAACCAAGCATGCCAAATGCTTTCTTCACTACCCTGTCCCATCTAATGTGTCAGTGTGGACTTGATGGGCTGAAGGGCCTCTCCTGCCCTCTATGATTCTCTGATATCCGCCTCCCTTTGCCAGCAACGTAATCAAGTTCTTGCCCACTATGGGCATAAATCGGATTTACCACAGTTTTTAACCAATTTAAATCAAATCAAACACCCCTTCGCCAGATTTATATACGCCATTGAGTTTTACAACAGCCTCCCTCAGATGTGAACTTGTCAAAGGGGTCCCTGTGGGGCGGGCAAAGATCAGTCTAGCTCCTGAGGGGAAAGGAGTGCCCCCCCGTCACTCACCGCTGGCACAGATTGGCACTGCCAGGGACAGGCCCCAGGGTGGAGTCTTACATATGGGAAGTCATCTATTTTTGATTTGATTTATTGTTGTCACATGTATTGAGATACGGTGAAAAGCCTTGTTTCTTGTGCACTATACAGACAAAGCATACCATTCATAGAGAAGGAAAGGAGAGGGTGCAGAACGTAATGTGTCACGCAGACACGGGGGAGAACGTGCAGACTCCACACAGACAGTGACTCAAGCCGGTTGCTAAAAATTGGCCCCTTAGTGTCCTGAGATGCG
Organism: Carcharhinus amblyrhynchos; assembly: GCF_965287045.1. NCBI lineage: Eukaryota > Metazoa > Chordata > Chondrichthyes > Carcharhiniformes > Carcharhinidae > Carcharhinus > Carcharhinus amblyrhynchos. Next base: position 1,332,009 of record NW_027649795.1, read on the forward strand.
TAGGTTAGAGGGATATGAGGGTAGGGCCAGGGTGGGATTGTGCAGACTCGATGGGCTGAAGGGCTTCTTTCTGCACTGTAGGGTTCGATGATTCTTCTATGGTTCTACGTTTGTAATGTATATAAATGATTTGGAGGAAAATGTAATTGGGATGATTAGTAAATTTGCAGAACAACACATAAGGTTGGTGGATTTGCAGATAGCGATGAGGACCATCGGAGGATACAGATCAGTTGGAGACTTGGGCGGAGAGATGGCAGATGGAGTTTAATCTGGACAAATGTGAGGTAATACATTTTGGAAAGTCGAATACAGATAGGAAATATACAGTAAGTGGCAGAACCCTTCAGAGCATTGATAGGCAGAGGGATCTGGGTGTACAGGTACACAGGTCACTGAAAGTGGCAACGCAGGCGGAGAAGGTAGTGAAGAAGGCATACGGCATGCTTGCCTTCATCAGCCGGGGCACTGAGTTTAAAAATTGGCAAGTCACGTTGCAGCTTTATAGAACCTTAGTGAGGCCGCACTTGGAATATAGTGTTCAATTCTGGTCACCACACTACCAAAAGGATGTGGAGGCTTTGGAAAGAGTGCAGAAAAGATTCACCAGGATGTTGCCTGGTACAGAGGGCATTAGCTATGAGGAAAGGTTGGAGAAACTTGGTTTGTTCTCACTGGAACGACGGAGGTTGAGGGGAGACCTGATCGAAGTTTACAAGATTAGAACATAGAACCCTACAGTGCAGAAAGAGGCCCTTCGGCCCATCAAGTCTGCACCGCACACAATCCTACCCAGGCCCTACCCGCATATCCCTACATATTACACCCACTAATCCCTCTAACCTACGCATCCCTAGATACTAAGGGACAATTTCTTAGCATGGCCAATCAACCTATCATCTTTGGACTGATGAGGGACATGGACAAAGTGGATAGTCAGAAGCTTTTTCCCAGGGGGGCAGAGGGGGGCATAGGTTTAAGGTGCGAGGGGCAACGTTTAAAGGAGATGTATGAGGCAAGTTTTTTTACACAGAGGGTGGTGGGTGCCTGGAACTCGCTGCCGGACAAGGTAGTGGAAGCAGATATTATAGTGACTTTTAAGGGGCATCTTGACAAGTACATGAATAGGATGGGAACAGAGGGATATGGTCCCCGGAAGGGTAGGGGGTTTTAGTTCAGACGGAGGCAGCATGGTCAATGCAGCCTTGGAGGGCCGAAGGGCCTGTTCCTGTGCTGTAATTTTCTTTGCTCTTTGTTCTAAGAGGGGCAACTTTGATAAGAGTTTTGGCAGTGCATCAGTAAAACTTTCATCGATCAGAGGATTATACTGAGTACAAACGAGAAGGCTTCAAATACTCGAGCAGCTACCTGTGGAATTTAACAACCCACGATAGTTTTGTTCATTTAAATTTCAAATGCATGCAAATCAACGCTCTAAATCCATACATTTTGATGTTGGCTCTGTCGCTGTTATCTTTAATTTAGCCATACACATTGAGTGGAAGATCATTCATCCCTTAGGGATCCGCTGTCAGTACGATTGCTTAGCTAATGTGGGGTACAAGAGATATTTCAGCACACAATGGCTGTCCCAGATTAATTCTCACCGGCTGTCTGTTGCCAGCGGTGCTGTGTCTGTAAAAGCACATGGTAACATTAATGTCTGAGTATAAATTTATGTTTATGTATTAGTATCACAAGTTGGCTTATATTAACACTGTCGTTAAGAAAGCCCCACCAACGCCTCTACTTTCTCAGAAGACTAAGGAAATTTGGCATGCCAGCTCACCAACTTTTACAGATGCACCATAGAAAGCATTCTTTCTGATTGTATCACAGCTTGGTCTGGGCTCCTGCTCTGCCCAAGACCGCAAGGAACTACAAAAGGGTGGTGAATGTAGCCCAATCCATCACGCAAACCAGCCTCCCATCCATTGACTCTGTCTACACTTCCCACTGCCTCGGGAAAAGCAGCCAGCATAATCAAGACCCCCACGCACCCCGGACATTCTCTCTTCCACCTTCTTCTGTGCGGAAAAAGATACAAAAGTCTGAGGTCACGTACCAACCAATTCAAGAACAGCTTCTTCCCTGCTGCTATCAGACTTTTGAATGAACCTACCTCGCATTAAGTTGATCTTTCTCTACACCCTCGCTGTGACTGCAACACTACATTCTGCACCCCCTCCTTTCCTTCTCTATGAACGGTATGCTTTGTCTGTACAGTGTGCAAAAAACAATACTTTTCACTGTATGTTAATACATGTGGCAATAATAAATCAAATCAAACTAAATTAACTCATGCTAATTATTTGTCTAAATTGAACACTGCGATTAAAATTGATTTATTCATCACAAGTAGGCTTACATTAACACTGTGAAAGTTAAGTTACTGTGAAAATTCCCTCGTCATAGAGTCATAGAGGTTTACAGCAAGGAAAAGGCCCTTCGGCCCAACTTGTCCATGCCGCCCTTTTTCTTTAAACCCCTAAGCTAATCCCAATTGCCTGAATTTGGCCCATATCCCTCTATACCCATCGTACCCATGTAAATATCTAAATTCTTTTTAAAAGACATGATTGTACCTGCCTCTACTACTATCTCTGGCAGCTTGTTCCACACACTCACCACCCTCTGTGTGAAAAAATTGCCCCTCTGGACCCTTTTGTATCTCTCCCCCTCTCATCTTAAACCAATGTCCCCTAGTTTTAGACTCCCCTACCTTTGAGAAAAGATATTGACTATCTAGCTGATCGATGCCCCTCATTATTTTATAGACCTCTATATGATCACCCCTCAGCCTCCTACGTTCCAGAGAAAAAAGTCCCAGTCTATCCAGCCTCTCCTTATCTCTCCTTATAACTCAAACCATCAAGTCCTGTTAGCATCCTAGTAAATCTTTTCTGCATTCTTTCTAGTTTAATAATATTCTTTCTCTAATAGGGTGACCAGAACTGTACACAGTATTCCAAACATGGCCTGAAAAATGTCTTGTGCAACTTCAACAAAATGTCCCAGTAGTCGCAAAAGATATTCACCACATTCCAGTGCCTGTTTGGATACACTGAGGGAGAATTTAGCACGGCCAGTCCACCTAACCCGCACGTCTTTTGGACTGTAGGAGGAAACCTGAGGGTGGCATAGTGGTTAGCACTGCTGCTCCACAGCGCCACAGACCCAGGTTCGATTCCCAGCTTGGGTCAGTGTCTGTGCGGAGTCTGCACGTTCTCCCCGTGCCTGCATGGGTTTCCTCCAGGTGCTCCAATTCCCTCCCACTCCAAAGATGTGGGGGTCAATTGGCCATGATATATTGCCCCTGAATGTCAGGGGGATTAGGAGGGTAACTATGTGGGGTTACGGAGGTGGGGGCTGGCTGGGATTGTGGTCAGTGCAGACTCAATGGGTCAAATGGCTTCCTTCTGCACCGTAGGGATTCTATGAAACCAGGGCACCTGGAGGAAACCCACGCAGACACGGGGATAACGTGCAGACTCCGCACAGACAGTGACCCAAGCCGGGAATCGAACCCAGATCCCTGGCGCTGTGAGGCAGCAGTGCTAACCCACTGTGCCACCGTGTCACCCATGGTAGAAACTGCTCTGCTAATGGTGTGTGATGGGACAGGGTTTCATGCAGAGCAAGGATCAGATGGGCTGAATGGTGTTTTTCTGTGCTGTAAATTCTATGTAATGCCTCGAAAATAAAACTTACTGATTTAGAAAATCTGCCATTCTCTCCTAACCACACATGTCATACATCAAACTATCTGGCATACCACATCCCAGCTATCAATTCAGTTGAGAAATATTGAAGAGAAAAGCTTTTTGATCGTTCATATCACAGGCACAAGTTAAAAAGAATGAAACAAAGCGATAAACCCAGTTAATGGTTGGCACAAAATTCTTTCTACTTTCAATAAACAGTCTGTAAATCTTGATGAAACCTATATTTTTTTATATTCCTGCAGCATGGGTTTTGTGAAAACTGCACTTCAATGTGGCACTGCTGCCTCACAGCGCCAGGGACCCGGGTTCGATTCCCGGCTTGGGTCACTGTCTGTGCAGAGTCTGCACATTCTCCCCATGTCTGCGTGGGTTTCCACCGGGTGCTCCGGTTTCCTCCCACAGACCGAAAGATGTGCAGGTTAGGTGGATTGGCCATGCTAAATTGCCCCTTAGTGTCCAAAGATGTGCAGGTTAGGTGGATTGGCCTGGTTAATTTGCCCCTTTAGTGTCCAAAGATGTGCAGGTTAGGTGGATCAGCTGTGCTATATGGCCTCTTAATGTCAAAAGATTGGTTAGGCAGATTGGTCACGCTAAATTAACCCTAGTGTCAGGGGACTAGCTAGGGTAAATATGTGGGGTTATGGACTAGGGACCTGGGTGGGATTCTGGTCGGTGCAAACTGGATGGCACTGTAGGAATTCAATGATTCTATGATTGGTGGGCAAATAGTATTGCAAAAATTATCATTTTTTAAAGGTCACACAACAAGCACTGGAACACTGCTTGAATATTGCAATCAGGCTTTCTATTAACTCTGATACACACATCTAATTTTTTTATTTCTCATTTGTGGGACATGGGCATCACTGGCTGGCCAGCATTTATTGCCCATCTCTAGTTGCCCTTGTCAATGGTATGTTTTGTCTGTATAGCATAAACCAGATGGGTTTTTCCGGCAATGGGTCGTCAGTAGAATTTTAATTCCAGATTTTTTTTTAATTGAATTCCAATTTCACCATCTGCCGTGGCGGGATTCGAATCTGGATCCTCAGGTCTTGCTCTGGGTCTCTGAATCACTAGCCAGCTGACAATAATACTGTGCCACCGTGGCACAGTGGTTAGCACTGCTGCCTCACAGCGCCAGGGACCCGGGTTCGATTCCCGGTTTGGGTCCCTGTCTGTGTGGAGTCTGCATGTTCTCCCTGTGTCTGCGTGGGTTTCCTCTGGGTGCTCCGGTTTCCTCCCACAGTCTGAAAGATGTGCGGGTTAGGTGGATTGGCCATGCTAAAATTGACTCCAGTGTCAGGGGGATTAGCTAGGGTAAATGTGTGGGGTTATGGGATTAAGGCCCTGGGTGGGCTTGTTGTCAGCAGGTGGGAGTAGAGGGGGAGCCGATGGCCTGGTGGTATTATCATTGGACTATTAATCCAGAAACTCAGCTAATGTTCTGGGGCACCCGGGTTCAAATCCCGCCACGGCAGATGGTGGAATTTGAATTCAATAAATAATATCTGGGATTAAGAATCTACTGACGACCGGTTTTCGGAAAAACCCATCTGGTTCTCTTTAGGGAAGGAAATCTGCCGTCCTTACCCCGGTCTGGCCTACATGTGACTCCACAGCCACAGCAATGTGGTTGACTCTCAACTGCCCTCCAAGGGCAACTACGGATGGGCAATAAATGCTGGCCAAGCCAGCAACGCCCATGTCCCAGGAATGAATAAAATAAAAAGCAGGTTCAATGAAGAAGTCTGGTGGGCCTTGCAAGTCTTTGCAGTGTAGCGTGTGCCACCAGCCTTGCTTGGGTCACCTCGGAAAGAATCCCTCAACAAATCGGGCAGATACAATCGTCCAGCATATGGTGGAACAGAATTTTTATACGGATTTGTAGAAACGAAACCTCAGGCTATCAAAGAGGAAGAAAATGACTTCCCATTTCCGATTCAACTAATCCCAACTCGGCTGCCCAGTAAACCAGTTTACAAAATCCGTCTGAAAACTAATAATGGGTTCGAAAATTGAACTTGATGCTGAGATATTATAGCACAGGCAATTAGCTCAAATGTGGAGATGGAAAGGGGAGAAGGAACATACATTTACACAGCCCCCTTTTACAGTCTCATGGCACCTTCACAGCCAGTGAAATGCATTGCAAGCCACTGTTGTTGAGATCAGATCTGAACACCGGAATAATGCAATTAGACAGGCTGCACCCTGAACCTCTACCGCGCTATCAAACTTATCCAGTTAAACCCATGCGTTTATACTAGCTAGTCCCCCCGACACAAAGGGACAATTTAGTATGGCCAACCTACCTAATCCACACATCTTTTATATTGTGGGAGGAAGCTGGAGCACCCAGGAGAAATTCATGCAGACACGGGGAGAACATGCATACTTCACAATGACAGTGACTCAAGCCGGGAATTGAATCCGGGTCTGTGGCGCTATGAGGCAGCAGCGAGAACCCACTGTGCCCCCGCTAGAAAGTGTGCAAAAAAGATTTACTAGGATGCTGCCAGGAATTGATGGTTTCAGTTATAAGGAGAAACTGGATAGGCTGAGGCTGGGAGTGGAACAGGGGTGGCAAGGTGACACAGTGCCAGGGACCTGGGTTTGATTCCTGGCTTGGGTCACTGTTTGTGTGGAGTTTGCACGTTCTCGCCATGTCTGCATGGGTTTCCTCCGGGTGCTCCAGTTTCCTCCCATAGTCCGAAAGACACACTGGTTAGGATGCATTGACCCGAACAAGCGCTGGAGTGTGGCGACTAGGGGATTTTCACAGTAACTTCATTGCAGTGTTAATGTAAGCCTTCTTGTGACTAATAAATTAAGAACATAAGAAACAGGAGGAGTAGGCCATCTAGCCCTTCAAGCCTGCCCCACCATTCAATAAGATCATGGCTGATCTGAAGTGGATCAGTTCCACTTTCCCGCTTTCTCCCCATAACCCTTAGTTCCCTTGTCTATCAGAAACCTATCTACCCGTGACTTAAATATATTTAGCGAGGTAGCCTCCACCACTTCAACGAGCAGAGAATTCCAGAGATTCACCACCCTTTGAGTGAAGAAGTTCCTCCTTAACTCCGACCTAAACTGTCCCCCCCTTATCTTGAGGCTGTGCCCTCTAGTCCTGCTGTCCTTTCTGAGCAGGAAGATTATATTAACTTTTAAACTTTATATTGGCTAGGATAAGCATAAGTAATTTGACCTCAGATATGATTCAAATGACCCATGAGGGGGCTTTTACTAAACAAAGTTTACTTAAGAGCACAAGTCCATAAGACATAGGAGCAGAATTAGGCCACTCGGCCCATCGAGTCTGCTCCGCCATTCAACCATGGCTGATATTTTTCTCATCCCCATTCTCCTGTCTTTTCCCCATAACCCCTGAACCCCTTATTAATCAAGAACCTATCTATCTCTGTCTTAAAGACACTCAATGACCCTGCCCCCACTGCCTTCTGTCGTTGTTTGTGCTTAATCCTGGACCAGCAGATGGGCACCGCAACAGCTCAGTGACTATCACTGCTAGCTGTGCGGATACATGGATTTGGGCCTGTGTCTGTGGGAGTTTGCGCATTCTCCCTGTAGTTGCGTGGGTTTCCTCCGGGCGCTCCGGTTTCCTCCCACACCCCAAAGATGTGCTCTTAGGCTGATTGGTGTACCAAATTGACACTATTCTCCCCTGAATCTGGCTACATTAGGGGTTTCACTCACATACACACAGGGCGGGATAGGTGTGGGAAGATGCGGCGGCGCGGGCTCGTTGGGCTGAAGGGCCTGTTTCCCGTGCTGGGATGTTCTTTGTTCTGCGGCAATGAGTTCCACAAATTCACCACCCTTTGGCTACTTGTCTCACTAACAAACTGTGGAATGGACACTGTGGTTAGCGCTGCTGCCTCACGGCGCCAGGTACCTGGGTTCAATTCCCGGCTTGGGTCACTGTCTGTGCGGAGTGTGCGTGGGTTTCCTCCGGGTGCTCTGCAACCGTGCTGCCCGCTGTGCAGGTAGAGGAATGCATACAGTGGGCTCGTATGACAGACAGGGTGAAAGATTGGAACTCTGCAGGTTGAGGTTGAAGTGCCGTGTGAGATTTTTCCAATGGTAGCGCATCGTGATTTGGCTTTCATTTTTCACATTAAAATAACACAATCGCTCACAGCAATCGATAAGCTGTGCCTCTGCTTTGGATGCACGAGATTAATTTGTTCACTCTGATGAGTTTTGCACCTTGGGTTACAGGAGGTATTGTAAACTCCTCAATGAACTAAACAGGCGGCGTTCTCACGAAGGGGTTCCTATCAAAATGTTATATTTACCATCTAAATATCAAACTCTGGGTGAATGTGCTTTGCGATTAATTTTCATTCTAGTGAATAGATGTATTTGCACTCTCCACACAGGCTGTCCTGCAGCAACTTCATACCCAGAATTACATTACACTGAATTCACAGGAAGCCATGTGCCCCAGTGAAGTGACACTGGGGCTTCTGTTCTCCACAAGCCTCCTCCCACTTCACTTTCCGTCTCCTCCCATCACCATCTCCGTCTATTCCTCTCTCACTCGTGTTTATCTAGCCTCCTTCCTTAAGTGTATCGGCACTTTTACCTGCATCTCTTCCTTTGGGAGAGAGTCCCACATTCTCCCCCAATTCCCTGTGGGATTGAGTCCCACATTCTCCCCCACTCCCCATGGAAGCGAGTCCCACATTCTCCCCCACACTCTGTGGGAGCGAGTCCCACATTCTCCCCCACTCCCTGTGGAAGCGAGTCCCACATTCTCCCCCACACTCTGTGGGAGCAAGTCCCACATTCTCCCTCCCTCATGGGAGCAAGTCCCACATTCTTCCCCGCTCCCTGTGGGAGTGAGTCCCACATTCACCCCCACTCCCCGTGGGAGCAAGTCCCACATTCTGCCTCACTCCCCCATGGGAGTGAGTCCCACGTTCTCCCCCACTCCCCTTGTTTCCATGCTGGAAACCTCTATGACGGCACAGTGGCACAGAGGTTAGCACTGCTGCTTCACAGCGCCAGGGGCCCGGGTTCGATTCCCGACTTGGGTTAAGGTCTGTGTGGAGTCTGCACATTCTCCCTGTGTCTGCATGGGTTTCCTCCGGGTGCTTCGGTTTCCTCCCACAGTCCAAAGATGTGCAGGTTAGGTGAATTGGCCGTGATAAGTTGCTCCTCAGTGTCAGGGGGACTAGCTAGGGTAAATGCATGGGGTTATGGGGATAGGGCCTGGGTGGGATTGTCAGGCTCGATGGGCCGAATGGCCTCCTTCTGCACTGTAGGATTCTATGACTCTCTATGACATACTCCCTCAGGAAATACATCTTTTTCCCACACTTGAGTGGTTATTATTTTCTAGGATTTTTCCAAAAGCTCTTTCTCTGTAGCCAAAAATAATTTCTTCAGGGATAGTTACATATGTTTAAGATATCAAAATCAGGCAGTTGATGCAAGTACCATTGGCTTTCAAAAGTCAAAGATAACAGCTACAGAATCAGCACAACACAGAGGGACTATATGTACACTGTAGCATAGCTGAATAGTACAGTACTGTTAATAAACCGGCCACACACAATGTTTCTGGCTCTTACATAAGAACATAAGAAATAGGAGCAGGAGTAGGCCATCTAGCCCCTCGAGCCTGCCCCGCCATTCAATAAGATCATGGCTGATCTGAAGTGGATCAGTTCCACTTTCCTGCTTTCTCCCCATAACCCTTAATCCCCTTGCCTACCAAAAACCTATCAACCCGCGTCTTAAATATATTTAGCGAGGTAGTCTCCACCACTTCAACGGGCAGAGAATTCCAGAGATTCACCACCCTTTGAGTGAAGAAGTTCCTCCTCAACTCCGTTCTAAACTGCCCCCCCCCCCTTATCTTGAGGCTGTGCCCTCTAGTCCTGCTGTCCTTTCTGAGCGGGAAGAACCTCTCCACCTCTACCCTATCCATCCCCTTCATCATCTTATACGTCTCGATAAGATCCCCCCTCATCCTTCTAAACTCCAACGAGTACAGACCCAGTCTATTCAGCCTCTCTTCAGCCTTGTTGCGCAATTATGAAATGGTATTCGAACACAGACATTCGAAGCCACAAGGTGATGTATACAGGACTATTGTGATGGTAGAGTAACATTCAAGAGTTTTTTTTTAATCATGCTCTCCGTGGCTTAGCTGATGTCATTGGCACCAGGTTGCGTACTAGTAGCCCATTTAGTGCTCCTTCAGTGGTTTGAATGGCGGGGGGGGGGGGGGGGGGGGTGTTTAGTTTTACTTTGGGAATTAATTTTACAACCCTGCGTTGTCAGGGGGAAGGCCGTTTGCAGGTAAGGTGACAGGAACTCTTCAATCTTCAGTTCTGAGCTACAGGTGGATACAGAACTGGCTCAGTCAAAGAACACATTAAGAAGTCTTACAACACCAGGTTAAAGTCCAGCAGCTTTATTTGGTAGAATGCCACAAGCTTTTGGAGCACTGCTCTTTCGTCAAGTGAGAGGAATGTATTGATCACAAACAGGGCACATAAAGGCACACACTCAGTTTTTAGAATAATGATTGGAATGCGAGTCTTTACAGGTAATCAAGGTACAGACAATATGAGTGGAGAGAGGGTTAAGCACAGGTTAAAGAAAGGTGTATTGTCTCCAGACAAGACAGTTAGTGAGGTTTTGCAAGTCTAGGCAAGTCGTGGGGATTACAGATAGTGTGACATGAACTCAAGATCCCGGTTGAGGCTGTCCTCCTGTGTGCAGAACTTGGCTATCAGTCTCTGCTCAGTGATTCTGCGTTGTTGTGTATCATGAAGGCTGCCTTGGAGAACGTTTACCCAAAGATCAGAGGCCAAATGCCCCATGACCATTAACCTGTGCTTAATGCTTTCTCCACTCACATTGTCTGTATCTTTAAGACTTGAATAGCTGTAAAGACTTGCATTCCAATCATTATTCTGTAAACTGAGTTTGTGTCTTTATATGCCCTGTTTGTGAACAGAACTCGCACTCACCTGATGAAGGTACAACACTCCAAAAGCTAGTGGTGTTTGCTACCAAATGAACCTGTTGGACTTTAACCTGATGTTGTAATACTTCTTACTGTGTTTACCCCAGTCCAATGCCGGCATCTCCACATCACTCAAAGAAGCCAGAGGGTAGCAGTAAAAGGGTGTGTTTCTGAATGGAGGGCTGTGACAAGTAGCATTCCTCAGGGATCAGTGCTGGGACCTTTGCTGTTTGTAATATATAGAAATGATTTTGAGGAAAATGTTTGATGAGTAAGATGGCGGACGACACAAAGGTCGGTGGATTTGTGGATAGCGATGACAAACATCAGAGGATACAGCACGATATAGATCGGTTGGAGGCTTAGGTGGAGAGATGGCAGATGGAGTTTAATCTGGACAAATGTGAGGTAATGCATTTTGGAAGGTCTAATATAGACTCCATGCACCCCCGGACATTCTCTCTTCTGCCTTCTTCCGTCGGGTCAAAGATACAAAAGTCTAAGATTACTTACCAACCAACTCAAGAAAAGCTTCTTCCCTGCTGCTATCAGACTTTTGAATGAACTTAGCTTGCATTAAGTTGACCTTTCTCTACACCCTAGCTATGACTGTAGCACTACATTCTGCACTGTCTCATTTCATTCTCTTTCAACAGTAAGCTTTGTCTGTGTAATGCACAAGAAACAATACTTTTCACTGTATGCTAATACATGTGACAATAATAAATCAAATCAAATCAATGCTTTTTTCTGAACCCTAGCATTCTTTCTGGTTGTATCACAGCTTGGTATGGGCTCCTGCTCTGCCCAAGACCACAAGGAACTACAAAAGGTCATGAATATAGCCCAGTCCATCACATAAACGAGCCTCCCATCCATTGACTCCCTGCTGCCTTGGCAAAGCAGCCAGCATAATTAAGGACCCCGCGCAACCCAGACATTCTCTCTTCCACCTTCTTCCATCGGGAAAAAGATACAAAAGTCTGAGGTCACGTACTAACCATTTTATGAACAGCTTCTCCCCTGCTGCCATCAGACTTTTGAATGGACCTATCTCGCATTAAGTTGATCTTTCTCTACATCCTAGCTATAACTGTAACATGACATTCTGCATGCTCTCCTTTCCTTCTCTATGAATTATGCTTTGTCTGTACGGCGCACAAGAAACAATACTTTTCACTGTATGTTAACACACGTAACAATAACAAATCAAATCAACTCAAACCAAAAATCATTTGCCATGCCATAAGTGCAGCAGTGGGGCGTACCTTTGAGTGAGAGCACTGTGTACGGTTAACAGAAGCTGGCCAGTCTGACTGAATCTCATAAACAAATGTCACTCAGGGAGTCAGGTCCATAAGTCAGTGTGCTGAGTACTGGCATGGTCAGTATTGGATCTAAGCATCTGTAGGACCATTGACAATCCAATTACAGACACCACAGAAAGGGTCCAACCTAAACAGTTTGTCAATAGAATAAAAACAAGTACTGGCACTGTATCGATGTTCTGCCACTAACACACAGAATAAGTCTATAGCTTTGTCATATTTACAATCACTGCTAAAGACACAGAGAGAAATGAAAGATTATTAAATTCACCATGTCCTATTTCTAAGAATTGAGTTCAAACATTTGAATAGTCACTGGCTGGTATATCTTGTCCCATTGGGTGTAAACATGAGACCATATATACCTATACATATCAATTTAATCGCTGCAAATCCAAGCAGTGTATTTCTGACTAACCAATACTGTAACTACAGTGGCACAGCGGTTAGCACTGCTGCCTCGCAGCGCCAGGGATCCGGGTTGAATTCCCAGCTTGAGTCACTGTCTGTGTGGAGTTTGCACGTTCTCCCCATGTCTGCGTGGGTTTCCTCTGGGTGCTCCGATTTCCTCCCACAGTTCAAAGATGTGCAGTTTTAGGTTGACTGGTCATGCTAAATTGCCCCTTAGTGTCCAAAGATGATCTGGCCATACTAAATTCATCCTTAGAGTCCAAAGATGTGCAGGTTAGGTGGATTAGCCGTGCTAAATTAAGCCTCACATTTGGTAGCTTCTTTTGGTAGCCACTAGCTTTCAGAGCGCTGCTCCTTTGTCAGGTAAGTGGGGAGTTCTGATCACAAGCTGGGCATATAAAGAAACAAACTCAATTTACAGAATAATGGTTGGGATGCCAGTCTTTACAGGTAATCAAGTCTTAAAGGTACAGACAATATGAGTGGAGAGATAGTTAAGCACAGGTTAAAGAGATGTGTATTGTCTCCAGACAGGAAAGTTAGTTAGATTTTGCAAGTCCAGGCAAGTCGTGGGGGTTACAGATAGTGTGACATGAACCCAAGATCCTGGTTGAGGCCATCCACATGTGTGCAGAACTTGGCTATCAGTCTCTGCTCAGCGACTCTGCGCTGTGGTGTGTCATGAAATCTGCCTTGGAGAACACTTACCCGAAGATCAGAGGCCGAATGCCAGTGACCCGTGGCCCCCACCCCAACCCGGGCCCTGTCCCGTGGCCCCACCCACACCAATTCCCAGTGGGTAGTGCCAAGGTGCCCCCTAGGTGTGGGCATTTTGCCCATTGGGCAGTGTCAGAGACACAGGTTGGCACTGCCAGGGTGCCCATGCCCAGGGGGCACCACCCCACCATGCCCAACCCCCTGGGGGGCCCCGATTGCCCCCACCTTCACTCCGGCGGGATCTCCCACTAATTCCCCACAAGTGGGGAGCCACGCTAAACCCCGCTGGAATAAAGTACTCCTGGCAGGGTGGGAGATGCTATCAGACCTGGAGAATTCAGTCCCAGGCCCAATAATCACATTTAAAATACATTTAAAATAAATTTAAATTACTTCCCTCTCGTCACCAGTTTCCAGCGCAGTCCCGACTGCGCCTGTTTCCCGGCTCTAGGAGACGATGGGACAATCGCCCCCAGTACTTTTCACTGGACATTAATACATGTGACAGTAATAAATCAAATCAGGTGTGTTTTGTCTGTACAATGTGCAAGAAACAATACTTTTCACCGTATCCCAATACAACGTGACAATAATAAATCAAATCAAATCAAATCAAAGGAATCACAGGATAGCTTCAAAGAACTGGGAGGAGGGGCGGCACAGTGGTTAGCACTGCTGTCTCACAGCACCAGAGACTTGGGTTCGATTCCTGGCTTGGATCACTGTCTGTGTGGAGTCTGCATGTTCTCCCCCGTGTCTGTGTGGGTTTTCTCTGGACACTCCAGTTTCCTCCCACAGTCCAAAAGACGTGCTGGTTAGAATGCTAATTTCTCCCTCGGTGTTACCTGAACATGCGCTGGAGTGTGGCGACTTGGAGAATTTCACAGTAACTTCACTGCAGTGTTAATGTAAGCCTACTTGTGACACTAATAAATAAACTTTAACTTTAAATTACCATGAATAAAGGCAGCCGCTCCAAAAAAATATGATCAGTAAATGCAGTTAGTCATCATTTAGGCATCATTTAGGGGCATTCTTGAGGAACCAGCAGTGGAGACATTATCTACTTAATGTAAGAAAAAGGCTCTACAGCCTAATCGGGCGAATCGCGGCTTCCCACAGTGTGTTTCAGAGATGCCAACTATCTGCAACTGGCTGACTGCTCGATATTTTCCTGACACTTTTAAGTACGATGCGTCGACATTAACCACCATCTCATTTAATTTACCGCCACTTTGAATACTTTGAACGAACATTCCCAGCAAGCACGACAGAGTGGAAAGCACTTGCAGGTGCTATAACTTTCCAAGATAAATCAAAGCACTGCCAAACTAACTCGCCGGTCAGCAAGAAAGAGCGAAGCAATCTGACTTAATGATTTACGGCAATAATCGAAACTCAAAATGAATTTATTACCCATCTGTGCCTTTAATGCATATCAGGACTGTGTTGAGAAGGACAACACAAATCTTCCCCTCCTCTCACTCACTTCCTCCTGTGCCATAAACTTCTTTCGCATTAATAAAGCACTTACTGGTCCTAATCAGAGACGCCAGTGATCAGACAGCAGCCCCAAGGGCTGGCATCGTCCAGAGACAAATCAATACTTTCTTTGCCTCCTCCACACTTCATCACCCCCCCCACTGGCTCTGCAGCCCATACAAGTGGTGTATTAACATAGAAACATAGAAGATCGGAGCAGGAGGAGGCCATTCGGCCCTTCGCGACTGCTCCACCATTCATCACCATCATGGCTGATCATCCAACTCAACAGCCTAATCCTGCTTTCTCCCTGTAACCTTTGATCCCGTTCACTCCAAGTGCTATATCCAGCCACCTCTTGAATACGCTCAATGTTTTGGCATCAACTACTTCCTGTGTCATAGGTGGACAGGGTGATTAAGTAAATCTTGTGTAAGACTCTTGAATGGACCTACCTCACATTAAGTTGATCTTTCTCGACACTCTAGCTCTGATTGTGACACTACATTCTGCACTCTCTCCTTTCCTTCTCTATGAACTGTATGCTTTGTCTGTATTGTGCGCAAGAAACAATATTTTTCACTGTTTACTAATACATGTAAGAAGTCTCACAGCACCAGGTTAAAACAGTTAATGCATGCCTTCATATGCCCTTCTCTGATCAGAACTTTCCACACACCTGACGAAGCAGCAGCGTTTCTGAAAGCTAGTGGCGTTTACTGTCAAACAAACCTGTTGGGCTTTAACCTGGTGTTATGAGAATTCTTACTGTGTTTACCCCAGTCCAACACCGGCATCTCCACATCATGACTACTAATTCATATGACAACAGTAAATCAAACCAAATCTTTAACTTAATCTGACCAAGGAGACCACCAGTTTTAATAAGCCTTATTGCATTGCTCAGGATGCACTCACAGCTGTTAAAAGAAATACTCTGGACAACATTTTCTCCCCTCGACCCCACACAAAAAAATGTACGCAGTTCCAAAAAAAATTGAGGCCTGCAGGACCTTTGCAACAAATGGGATTTGGGATTATAACAAAGTCGCCAAGAGATCAATGGGAACGATCCGATGGTAATCCAGAGTCAGAAGGCGTTAAATAGGCTAAAGTGGAGAATGTACAGAAGATGATTGGTAATGCGCAGTTACCCTTATTAGCCGAGTTATGCAGCATGTTTGCAAAGACAATGATATTCACATTGTTGCTTCTGATGCAACTGTGAGGTCCCACACGGCACATTGCAGAACTTCTGCTCAGTTACTCAATGAAGCCACACGCCTACAAATATAGAGGGCAGGATTCTCCAAAAACAAACAGGCTATTCTGCCCATCCACTCCATGCAAGTATTTATGCCCCGTACAAACCTACTCCCACCCAGTCTTCATCTCCCCCCATCACCACCCTTTCTATTCCTCTCTCCTTCATCTGTTTATCCAGCTTCCTCCTGAAATGTATCGATACTATTCACCTCGAACACTCCCTGTGGGAGTGAGCTCCACATTCTCCCCCACTCCCCCGTGGGAGAGAGTCCCACATCCTCCCCCCACCCCCGCCGTGGGAGCAAATCCCACATTCTCCCCCACTCCCCAGCGGGAGTGAGTCCCACAATTTCCCCCACTCCCCGTGGGAGTGAGTCCCACAATTTCCCCCACTCCCCGTGGGAGTGAGTCCCACAATTTCCCCCACTCCCCGTGGGAGTGAGTCCCACAATTTCCCCCACTCCCCGTGGGAGTGAGTCCCACATTCTCCCCCACTCCCCAGTGGGAGCAAGTCCCACAATCTCCCCATGGGAGCGAGTCCCACATTCTCCCCCCACTCCTCCCCCGTGGGAGCGAGTCCCACATTCTCCCCCCACTCCTCCCCCGTGGGAGAGAGTCCCACATTCTCCCCCACTCCCCGTGGGAACAAGTTCCAAATTCTTCCCCAGTCCCCGTGGGAGCAAGTCCCACATTCTCCCTGCTCTCTGGCTAAAGACGTTTCTCCACAATTTCCTGATTGGAGTTATTAGTCACGATCTTATATTGATGGTCTCTTGTTTGTGGACTCTCCCCAGCAGGTGAAAAAATCTTCCTCATGACAAACATATCAAACAAACTCCTTCTCAATCATCAAAGACCTCTATCAGACTAATGTTCTATCAGAGAAAGGTCAATGTTGGCCATGGGATGAAACAAAGACAAGTTACCACAACAAGTACCAAACAAGATATGTTGACATATTACGCTAATGAAAAGCAGATGGTTTTCTATTGGATAAGAAAGGGTAAAAAGCCATGCTATGAGTGATGGACTATGAATGAAAATGAAGCAGGAAGGAGTTGCTGGTTTCTCACTTGCTGTCATTAACTATAACTGCTAATTGTCTGCATGAATCAGCAGAACATCAGAGTGAAATTCAATGCATCTGTTCCCTTTGCCAGTAAATAATAAAACTTGGAAAGATTGAGTACTCACTGTGCATTGTCTGGTTAATCCTCAACACAGGTATATGTAGAATTATAGTGTTGTTGAGCTTGTAGCTTCCAAAGGGAACCTTCACATCAATTTTACACAGAATAGTTTTTAATACATAAGAACACTAAGGAAATTTGGCATGTCCATTCTGACTCTCACCAACTTTTACAGATGCCCCATAGAAAGCATTCTTTCTGGTTGTATCACAGCTTGATATGACTCCTGTTCTGCCCAAGACCGCAAGACACTACAAAAGATCATGAATGTAGTCACACAAACCAGCCTCCCATCCATTGACTCTGTCTACACTTCCCGCTACCTCGGGGAAAAGCAGCCTGCATAATTAAGGACCCCATGCACCCCGAATATTCCCTCTTCCACCTTCTTCCATCAGGAAAAAGATACAAAAATCTGAGGTCACGTACCAACTGACTCAAGAACAGCTTCTTCCCTGCTGCTGTCAGACTTTTGAATGGACCTACCTCGTATTAAGTTGATCTTTCTCTGCACCCTCGCTGTGACTGTAACACTACACTCTGCAGCCTCTCCTTTCATTCTTTATGAACGGTATGATTTGTCCATATAGCGTGCAAGGAACAATACTTTTCACTGTATGCTAATACATGTGACAATAATAAATCAAATCCAATCAAATCAAATTAAATTAATCAAATTATAAGCACTCGGAGCAGGAGTCGGCCATTTGGCCCCTCGAGCCTGCTCTGCCATTCAATAAGATCATGGCTGATCTTTTCGTGGACTCAGCTCCACTTACCCGCCCGCTCACCATAACCCTTAATTCCTTTACTGTTCAAAAATCTATCCATCCTTGCCTTAAAAACATTCAATGAGGGAGCCTCAACTGGGCAGGGAATTCCACAGATTCACAACCCTCTGAGTGAAAAAGTTCCTCCTCAACTCAGTCCTAAATCTGCTCCCCCTTATTTTGAGGCCATGCCCCCAAGCTCTAGTTTCACCCACCAGTGGAAACAACTTCCCTGCTTCTATCTTATCTATTCCCTTCATAATCTTATATGTTTCTATAAGATCTCCCCTCATTCTTCTGAATTCCAATGAGTATAGCCCCAGTCTACTCAGTCTCTCCTCATAAGCCGAGCTTCAGTGGACTCAAACAAACACTGGCGCTCCTCCAAGCGACCGGATAGTCCCATTCTTTTACAGTTCCAAATCGCCCCCAATTCGCTCCTCGAGGTGGGCGCATTACATACTGTCTGCCACAGTGAAAGAAAAAGATCAAATCCAAAACACTCACCTCCTCCACCTCCCATCAGTGAAGAATTTGCTGCAAAGGTTAAGAGAGAAAAGAGAGTTAACATTCTCATCTGAGCCTCGCCACATCGCAACACACCGTATTCACAAACATAGACTGGAGCCCGAATTCAAATTATGGTAAACACATTGGATCTAATCACTCAATTCCAATGCATAAATTTCCATTGGGCCAAACCATCTCCCGGTAAATAGAATTCCAGCAATCTGTCAAACTTTCAATTACGTACCCAAAGAAAACTTGCCTGTATGTCTTCACATATCCCAGTCGTGAGATGCGCTGGGGCAATTTACAATTGATGGAATATTTTAGAGGAGGTGCCCTTGGCAAGAATGGAAAGAAAATCTGACTGCAAACTGTGCAATATTCTCACTTACCTCCTCGAGCTACAGAGTCAGGGGTAGCACAGTGGGTTAGCGCTGCTGCCTCACAGTGCCCAGGGACCTGGGTTCAATTCTGGCCTTGGGTCACTGGCTGTGTGGCGTTTGCACATTCTCCCCGTATCTGCGTGGTTTTCCTCCAGGTACTCTGCTTTCCTCCCACACTCCAAAGATGCGTTGGTTAGGGTGCATTGACCCGAACAGGCACTGGAATGTGGTGACTAGGGGAATTTCACAATAACTTCATTGCAGTGTTAATGTAAGCCTTACTTGTGACACTGATAAATAAACTTTTAAACCTCTGCCTGTAAGGTATTTATCAATCAACCAGGAACTTGTATTCTATGCATCTGACAGGGAAGGTGGATCAGGGATTCTCCGTGTAAATCCTGGGGGCTATCACAGAGCTTAAATTTTTGCACCAAGGCCTAAGCACATCAGCAAGTCCTGTTTCAATTTACAATGTCGCGTTAACAGTTCTTTCTTTTTTTCACTCCTTTGGGACCAAGCCGAGGTTTACTGTGCGGTGTTAGCTTTGGGCACTCCAAGCATGGCCAGACAAACGAAACTCACATTGCTCACAAATAGCAGGTTCAGTCTAATCCACACTCACACACGTCAAGCACCAATCTTTCTCCCTGAATCTGACTGCATTCCCTCAAGCACTTAATCTACCCTCATCCTCTCAATCCCAAATCCAGCTCCGTATATCCGTGCAGATGTGACACAGATTCCACGCTGGACTTCAAGTCATCTTACCAGCCTTAGAGAATCAATTTCATACAAGGAATGCCAGTGAAAACTCTTGATCTGCTAAAAATATCTGAGGGATCAGCTTCTTTGTACAGAGTCAACGCACGCATTTTTGCACATGGATAGTCTTTTCAGCTGTCATAGTGCAGAAGTGCATAGTGCACAATTTCACCCAGGCTCCATGCATTTACCCTAGCTAGTCCCCCTGACACTAAGGGGAATTTGGCATGGCCAGTCCACTTAACCTGCACATCTTTCAGACTGTGGGAGGAAACCAGAGTACCCGGAGGAAACCCACGCAGACATAGGGAGAATGTGCAGACTCTGCACAGACAGTGATCCAAGCCGGGAATCGAACCCAGGTCCCTGGCTCTGTGAAGCAGCAGTGCTAACCACTGTGCCACCTCATCGATGGCCGGTTGCATAGATATTGCAATGAGGAAGTGTTACAGTCTGTCATTCCACTCTGAGCAATAATTTAAATAGTTTTTTAGTTTATTTTGTCAGTGTCACAAGTAGGTTGCATCAACACAGCAATAAAGTTACTGCGAAAATCCTCGAGTCGCCACACTCTGGCGCCCATTCGGGTACACTGGGGGGAATTTAGCCCGATGCACCCTAACCAGCGTGTCTTTGGACTGTGGGAGGAAACTGGAGCACCCCGAGGAAACCCACGCAGACACTGGGAGAACGTGCAGACTCCACATAGACAGTGACCCAAGGCCGGAATCGAACCCAGGTCCCTGGCACTGTGAGCAGCAGTGCTAACCCACTGTGCCACTACGCTGCCATAAGTATATTCTTAAATTATTAGATGTGAGAAGGTGGCGTTGGACTGGAGTGGGCACAATAAGAAGCCTCACAACATCAGGTTAAAATCCAACAGGTTTATTTGGAATCATGAACTTTCGGAACATTGCTCCTTCATCATGTGAGTGGAGAGGTGGGTTTTGTTAGACAGAGGTTAAAGAGGTGTGAATTGTCTCAAACCAGAACAGTTAGTGAGATTTTTCACTGGACCTCTCTCCACTCACATGTACCTGTAAAGACTTGATTACCTGTTAATTCTCGCATTCCAACCATTATCTTGCAATTGTGTCTGTGTCTATATACAAACCCACCTCCGCACTTATCTGATGAAGGAGCAGCATTCCAAAAGCTTGTGATTCCAAATAAACCTGTTGGACTTTAACCTGGTGTTGTGAGACTTCGTACTGTGCCCACCCCAGT
This sequence comes from Carcharhinus amblyrhynchos, assembly GCF_965287045.1. NCBI lineage: Eukaryota > Metazoa > Chordata > Chondrichthyes > Carcharhiniformes > Carcharhinidae > Carcharhinus > Carcharhinus amblyrhynchos. The sequence goes on from NW_027649795.1 coordinate 1,352,795, forward strand.
CCAACACCGGCACCTCCGCATCCTGGCCACCCATGAGTATGTACACGGTTAAACAAGTATGTGTATGCTTTTGCTGGCTTAGGCCTGTGTCCCCTTACTACTCTTGCAAAGTAAGTAGTCTCACAACACCAGATTAAAGTCCAACAGGTTTATTTGGTAGCATGAGCTTTCGGAACATTGCTCCTTCATCAGGTGAGTGTTGTGAGACCATTTACCGTGTCAGTCCAACGCCAACAACTCCACATCATGCCAGCTCTTGCAATATAATCGAAACTAATAGTCCAAAGTTACATTAGTTCTCAGTCAGCTATCTTATCTGCTTCTACACTATCACTGCAGACAGCTTGTTCTAATGCTGATGAACCCAATTTCCCCAGTCATTCCTGATAGCTGGGAGACGTGTAAAACTGGGGATCATTCTTCTGGCTTTCCTCCACACAGCTTTGATTCTTGGGTGCCTTCTGTATTTTTGTATAATTGTTGGGAGTAAAGACACTGAGAGAAGTGACCCTTTTACGGGTTAAATGCAGAGCTTACATGCAAGGAGATGACAACACGAAAGAAATATCAGGGTGACTGCTCTGAACCGCAACACGATTAATAAGCACGCAGAGCAGCGTTTAAGAGTGACACATCAAAATAGGCTGGATATTTAAACACAGGGAGGTGACTGTCACTCAGGTCTCCTGTGTACATCTGAAAACTCCAGCACCTAGTCTAACACAGATCCTACGTCATTGCTGGTTCCAGGATTCATAAATAAAGATAGTGCCGTGGGAATCTACTGTGTGAGAACATCAGAATTCGCAAGCCAACAGATGTCAGAGGCAGGTACTTAGACCAGCACCCCCACAGTCCATTAGCTTTGCATTTGCTGTTTCTGAGATGTGCAGGGGAACACGGTGGCACAGTGGGTTAGCGCTGCTGCCTCGCAGCGCCAGGATCACAGGTTCAATTCCCACCTTGGGTCACTGTCTGTGTGGAGTCTGCGCGTTCTCCCTGTGTCTGTGGGTTTCCTCCAAGTGCTCCGGTTTACTCCTACAGTCCAAAGATGTGTACATTAGGTGGATTGGCCATGCAGAATTGCCCCTTAGTGTCCAAGGATGTGCAGGTTAGGGGGATTGGCCATGCTAAATTCACCCTAATGTTAGCGGGACTCACAGGGTAAATGTGTGGGGCGACGTGGATAGATTTTGAGTGGGATTGTGTTTGGTGCAGGCCTCCTTCTGTACTGTTGTGATTCTATGGTTAGATGCACTGGCCATGCTGAATTCTCCCTCAGTGTACCCGAACAAGTGCCAGAGTGTGGTGACTCGGGGATTCTCATAGATTCTATGATTTGGAATCACGAGCTTTCAGAGCGCTGCTCCTTCATCAGGTGAGTGGAGAGTTATAGTTTCACAAACATGGCATATATAGACACAGACACAATTGCAAGGTAATGGTTGGAATGCAAGTCTTTACAGGTAATCAATTCTTCACAGGTACAGACAATGCGAGTGGAGAGAGGGATAATCACAGGTTAAACAGGTATTAATTTCTCTCCACTCACACTGTCTGTAGCTGTAAAGACTTGATTACCTGTGAAGACTCGCATTCCAATCATTATCTTGCAATTGTATCTCTGTCTATATATGCAGTGTTTGTGAAACCTACCTCTCCACTCACTTGATGAAGGAGCAGCGCTCTGAAAGCTCATGATTCCAAATAAACCTGTTGGACTTTAACCTGGTGTGGTGAGATTTCTTACTGAATCACCAGCAAGGCACACTCTGGCTTCTCTCCATTCCTTCGATCTTCAACAGCCCAGGCTGTTTTGTTGTCCTTCTTTTCAAACAGAAACCGAATTCTCCCCTTCAGGAGGAAACCCACACAGACACATTCTTCCCCAGTGTCTGCGTGGGTTTCCTCCCGGGTGCTCCGGTTTCCTCCCACAGTCTGAAAGACCGGCTGGTTAGGGTGTGTTGACCCGAACAGGCGCTGGAGTGTGGCGCCTCGGGGAGTTTCACAGTAACTTCATTGCAGTGTTAATGAAAGTTTTACTTGCAAGTAGTTGTATCACAGCTTGGTATGGGCTCCTGCTTTGCCCAAGACCGCAAGGAACTACAAAAGCTCGTGAATGTAGCCCAATCCATCACACAAACCAGCCTCCCATCCATTGACTCTGTCTACACTTCCCACTGCCTTGGCAAAGCAGCCAGCATAACTAAGAGTCCCACGCACCCCAGGCATTCTCTCTTCCACCTTCTTCTGTCAGGAAAAGGATACAAAAGTCTGAGGCTACATACCAACCGACTCAAGGACTGCTTCTTCCCTGCTACTGTCAGACTTTTGAATGGACTTACCAATGTCTCTACTTTCTCAGAAGACTAAGGAAATTTGGCATGTCAGCTACGACTCTCTACAATGTAACAGATTGCAAATGTGGTTGGAATGGAAGTAAATACCCCCTTAAATGCATAACTTAGTCTTCAAGCCACCTCACCATATGGGCGAAAATCATCTGAGTTAACACAGCAAAAACTGGAGTGGTCCTGCATTAACCCTAGCAGGAGCCAGGCATTAAAGATGAGGGCTTTGTACTCCTGTCACACATTTTATTGAAGAGTGTTTTAGTTTGTGGTGATCACCTGAAGGATGCACTATAGAAAGATGAACTATAGAAAGCATTCTTTCTGGTTGTATCACAGCTTGGTATGGGCTCCTGCTCTGCCCAAGACCACAAGGAACTACAAAAGGTCACAAATGTAGCCCAATCCATCACGCAAACCAGCCTCCCATCCATTGACTTTGTTTATACTTCCTGCTGCCTCGGCAAAGCAGCCAGCATAATTAGGAATACCACACATCCCGGACATTCTCTCTTCCACCTTCTTCTGTTGGGAAAGTGTTAGAAACGTCTGAGGTCCCGTACCAACCGACTCAAGAACAGCTTCTTCCCTGCTGCCATCAGACTTTTGAATGGACCTACCTCGCATTAAGTTGATCTTTCTCTACACCCAAGCTATGGCTGTAACACTACATTCTGCACTCTCTCCTTTCCTTCTCTATGAATGGTATGCTTTGTCTGTACAGTGCACAAGAAACAATACTTTTCATTGTATATCAATACATGTGACAATAACAAATCAAATGAAATATTAAGTTGATCTTTCTCCACACCCTAGCTATGATGGTAACACTACATTCTGCATTCTCTGTTTTCCTTCTCTATGAACGGTGTGCTTTGTATAGCGCGTATACTAATACACGTGACAATAATAAATCAAATCAAATTCAATCAAAGCAATGGTGAAAGAAATTGGAAGAGGCAGACAGCAAAATAAGAGGACAGAACATTTACTGGCTTGAAAGAGACTGGGAGAGAGAGAGACAAAGCCTGGGGAAGACAAGCCATTTAACTTATGTTAGCGAGCAACCACAAGGTCACTAAAGCCTGATGTGGTTTCTGTGGAGAAAAATCTGATCCATTCCATTTGCAAATTAACAGAATATCCCGACTTCTTAAGGCTTTTCTAAACTTGATTAAAGCCTTTGTGCAGTGATGAATGAAAATAAGAATGAACGGTCAGTAATCTAATAAATCGTTGAGGTATAGCTGGTAAAAATACTGCGGCGTATTCAACTCGCTGCCAGTAATTCTAGCGTCCTTTGCCTTTGGAAGCTATTAAGTGTTGTGGAGGCTGCCTGCTCAGAGATCACTGTTTCACATCCTTATTCACCCTCTTGTACTGTCCCCTCTTGTCCAAGGCAATGGGAAGAGGGGGGGGGTCACACATTGTCCAAATGCCCCTTTCCGCTGCGTGACACCCCCTCAGAATCCGGATACTTCCGTTCCATCACTGGACAGTAGCTCAGTTCCTGGCATTCTTCTCGGGCACGGTCAGATTGTGGGTTTTAGCCCACGCCGATGAGGGAACAACAACTGCATTTGTGTCGCCACTATTTGAAGCACAGGAAAGAAGTTCCCCTGGACAAAATAAAATAGTTCGGTTCCCGACACGACTACATAAAACTTTAAACGGGTGACACAGTGGGATAGCCCTGCTGCCTCACAGCACCAGGGACCCGGGTTCGATTCCCGACTTGGGTCACTGTCTGTGAGGAGTCTGCACGTTCTCCCAGTGTCTGCGTGGGTTTCCTAAAGTTAGGAGTTAAAGTTTATTTTTTAGCCACAAATAAGGCTTATATTGACACCGCAATGAGGTTACTGTGAAAGTCCCCTCACACTCCTGTTTTGGTTACACTGAGGGAGAATTTAGCACCTAACCAGCATGCCTTTCAAACTATGGGAGGAAACCGGAGCACCCGGAAGAAACCCACACAGGCATTGGGAGAACGTGCAGACAGTGACCCAAACCGGGAATTGAATCCGGGTCCCTGGTGCTGTGAGGCAGAAGTGCTAACCCACAGTGCCACCATGTCGCCCTACCTCCCACAGTCCGAAAGACGTGCTGGTTAGGTGCATGAGCCATGCTAAATTCTCCCTCAGTGTAACCCGAATAGGCACTGGGGTGTGGCGACTGGGGAACTTTCATAGCAACTTCATTGCAGCATTAATGTAAGCCTACTTGTGACACAAATAAATAAACTTTAAACGGGCGGCACGGTGGCACAGTGGGTTAGCACTGCTGCCTCACAGCACCAGGGACATGGGTTTGATTCCTGGCTTGGGTCACTGTCCATGTGGAGTTTGCACATTTTCCCCGTGTCTGCGTGGGTTTCCTCCAGGTGCTCCAGTTTCCTTCCACAGTCCAAAGATGTGCGGGGTAGATGGATTGGCCATGCTAAATTGTTCCTTAGTGTCCAAAAATGTGTGGGTTAGGTGGATTGGCCATGCTAAATTGCCCCTTAGTGTCAGGAGGACTACCCGGGGTAAATGTATGGGATTATGGGGATAGGGCCTGGGTGGGATTGTGATTGGTGCAGACTCGATGGCTGAATGGCCTCTTTCTGCACTGTAGGATTCTCTGATCCTCAGTACAAATGGCACCTTTCACTGTAAATTTCATAATAACGAGCTTTTGGAGCACTGCTCCTTCATCAGGTGAGTGGAGAGGTAGGTTTCACAAACACGGCGTATATAGACACAGACACAATTGTGAGATAATGGATGGAATGTAAGTCTTTACAGATAATCAAGTCTTTACTCAAGTGTTTACCTATAAAGACTCACATTCCAACCATTATTTTGCAATTGTGTCTGTGTCTATATATGCCGTGTTTATCAAACCCACCTCTCCACTCACCTGATGAAGGAGCAGTGCTCCGAAAGCTCGTGATTCCAAAATAAACCTGTTGGGCTTTAACCTGGTGTTGTGCCCACCCCAATCCAATGCTGGCATCTCTACATCAGTGTAGATTTCCTGTGGGATAAGTTGCTTCATGTATCTAACCATGGCGGGGAGGTGGTGGTGTGGAGAGGGTATATATAGAACATGTAGCATCCTGTTTTAATCTGATGTCTCTCGCAGGCAGACGGGCTGTGACAGCCACTTCAGCTGCCCTGTTAATGTGACATCTCAGCGCTCCGCTAAGGTGTTAATTGCCCATTAATGGTCGCACCTGCAGCATCTTTAAGGGAGCGCTGAGCTGTTAATTGGTTATTAGTACAGTTTGGAGATACACCTGCAACCTTTAAAGCCGGCCGCTCTGAGTCCCCATCATTCAGAGAGTTTGGCTTGACACTGCGCACAGAGCATCAGAGGCAGAATGGGCCTCAACCGGCACACCCCCAGCTCAATGAGTAACTAGCTAACGCCATCCTGAGATGTTCAAACACCCCCTCACCGCTTCATCTCTCCCGCTACCCCTGGCCCCACCTGCTTCCACACCAGCCTGCAAAAACAGTCTACTCCCCACTGACCCGATTAGCTATTTCCTAACCCCAGGCGATAAGGCCCCCAGGCGTCGGGAACGCCTGACTGGAAGGCTGTCTACTGAGAGACGAGGTGTGTGTTGAATTCATTGGCCCCTGTCGTAGCTTTTGGGGGAAGCAGACATCACCTCAGATGTTTTTGTTCTACCAGCGCTGAAGCTCGGTGAAGGTGCCCCGCAGGACTGCAGGAGGTGGGAACATGCAAGCAGGGGCGATCGGCGCAGGAAGGAGTCCAACAACTGTGTCAGGGTCAGGCATGGTAAGAGCAGTCAGCCACAACATTGTACAAACATAGAAACCAGAAGCAGGAGAAGGCCATTCGGCCCTTCAAGTCTGCTGTCACCATTCAGTATCTTTTATTCATTCCTAGGACATGGATGTCACTGGCTGGGTCAGCATTTATTGCCCATCCCTAGTTGCCCTTGGAGGGAAATGGAGAGTCAACCACATTGCTGTGGCTCTGGAGTCATATGTAGGCCAGACTGGGTAAGGGCAGCAGATTTCCTTCCCTAAAGGACACAGTGAACCAGATTTTTCTGTATTTATTTATAGGAAAGGGGTGTTGCTGGCTAGGCCACATTTATTGCCCATCCTAATTGCCCCTTGGAGGGCAGTTCAGAGTCAACAACATTGCTGTGGCTCTGGAGTCACATGTAGACCAGATAGGGTAAGGACGGCAGATTTCCTTCCCTAAAGGGAACCAGATGGTTTTTTTCCAACAATGGGTCATCAGTAGATTCTCAATTCCAGATTTTTTTTTCTTGAATTCAAATTCCACCATCTGCTGTGGCGGGATTCGAACCCGGGTGTCCCAGAACATTAGCTGAGTTTCTGGATTAATAGTCTAGCGATAATACCACTAGGCCATCGTCTCCCCATGGCTGATCATTGAATTCAATATCGTGTTCCTTTTCCCCTCACATGTCTTGATCCAAAGCAAAACTGGAGCACTGCTGTCACAAATGATCCGGAGATTCCTGTCGATGTAGCTAGCGTCCCATTCCGTCACGCAAGCCAGCCTCCCATCCACTGACTCTTTCTACACTTCCTGCTCCCTCGGAAAAAGCATCCAGCATAACCAAGAACCCCACGCACCCAGGACACTCTCTCTTCCGCCTTCTTCCCTGCTGCTGTCAGACTTTTGAATGGATCTACTTTGCATTAGTTAATCTTTCTCTAGCTATGACTGTAACAATCCATTCTGCCGCATCTCCTTTCCTTCTCTATGAACAGTATGCTTGGGTCTGTATAGCACGCAAGAAACAATACTTTTCACTGTATAGACGGCAAGAATACAAGAGCAGGGATGTACTTCTGAGGCTGTATAAGGCTCCGGTCAGACCCCATTTGGAGAATTGTGAGCAGTTTTGGGCCCCCTATCTAAGGAAGGATGTGCCGGCCTTGGAAAGGGTCCAGAGAAGGTTCATAAGAATGATCCCTGGAATGAAGAGCTTGTTGTATGAGGAACGGCTGAGGACTCTGGGTCTGTACATTAGGTGGATTGGCCATGCAGAGTTTCAAAGGATGAGGGGGGATCTTATTGAAACTTACAGGATATTGCGAGGCTGGATAGAGTGGACGTGGAGAGGATGTTTCCACTGGTAGGAAAAACTAGAACCAGAGGGCACAACCTCAGGCTAAAGGGACGATCCTTTAAAACAGAGATGAGGAGGAATTTCTTCAGCCAGAGAGTGGTGAATCTGTGGAACTCTTTGCTGTGGAAGGCTGTGGAGGTCAGGTCATTGAGTAACTTCATGACAGAGATAGATAGGTTCTTGATTAATGAGGGGATCAGGGGTTATGGGGAAAAGGCAGGAGATTGGGGATGAGAAAAATATCAGCCATGATTGAATGGCGGAGCAGATTCAATAGACTTGACAGAAGTCTACAAGATTATGAGAGACATGGACAGAGTGGATAGTCAGAAGCTTTTTCCCAGGGTGGAGGAGTCAATTACTGGGGGACACAGGTTTAAGGTGCGAGGAGCAAGGTTTAAAGGAGATGTATGAGGCAGATTTTTTACACAGAGGGTGGTGGGTGCCTGGAACTCGCTGCCAAGAGAGGTACTGGAAGCAGACATGGTAGTGACTTTTAAGGGGCATCTTGACAAATACATGAATAGGATGGGAATTGAGGGATATGGTCGGGGGCTTTAGTTCAGTTGGGCAACATGGTCGGTGCAGGCTTGGAGGGTCCGAAGGGACTGTTCCTGCGCTGTAATTTTCTTTGCTTTTTGAGTGGTCTAATTCTGCTCCTACGTCTTATGGGTCTGTATTCTAGGGCGGCACGGTGGCACAATGGTTAGCACTGTTTCCTCACAGCGTCAAGGACACTTTAAGTATTTTTTTTTCACCATTTGCTGCGAGGCTGCACCGTTTCGTGCGCAGGGCCTAATCAGTTTCCCTCCAGCGGTTCACTCTGTGCTTGCTTTCTGAAACCTCTGTTAATTTTATCCCTGACTCAAGGCTCCCTGATCACAAGCTGCAGGCCAACTAACAGCATACCTGGCTTATTTGGTTTCCATCCCTCTTAAGTGTTTTTTTGTTCAGGCTGTCACGAGGGATAGAAGTAAAATCGCCCGCACACAGATGCATTAAGCAAAACGCAGAGACACTGTCTGCTGGAATAAGTAATTCCATCTTTATTCCCACTGACAATTGATGGCTGAGTGATGGGACACTGCAATTTTATCACCAACCAGGATTCCTCAGTCCAGGGAGTTTTAGATTGCATCCGAGTGCCTTCCAGCCCTCAATATTTCATTTGATTTATTATTGTCACATGTATTAAGTTTATTTATTTGTGTCACAAATAAGGCTTACATTAACGCTGCAATGAAGTTACTGCGAAATCCCCCTAGTCGCCACACTCCGGCGCCTGTCCGGCTCAATGCACCCGAACCAGCACGTCTTTCAGACTGTGGGAGGAAACCCATGCAGACACGGGGAGAACGTGCAAGCTCCACACAGACAGTGACCCAAGCCAGGAAATGAACCCGGGTCCCTGACTCGACGAGGCAGCAGTGCGAATCCACTGTGCTGCCTACAGTGGAGAAGGAGGCCATTTGGCCAAATGAGTCTGCACCGACAACAATCCCACCCAGGCCCTATGCCTGTAACCCCACTAATCCCTGTACCTGACACATCCAGGGACTCTAAGGGGCAATTTAGCATAGCCAATCCACCTAACCCCCACACCTTTGGACACTAAGGGACAATTTAGCATGGCCAATCCACCTAACCTACACATTTTTGGACACTACGGGACAATTTAGCATGGCCAATCCACCTAACCTACACATCTCCCTGTATCTGCATGGGTTTCCTCCCACATTCCAAAGATGTATGGGCTAGGTGGATTGGTCATGCTAAATTGCTCCTTAGTGTCCAAAGATGTGCAGGTTAGGGGGATTGGCCATGCTAAATTGCCCCTCAGTCTCCAAAGATGTGCAGGTTAGGTGGATTGGCCATGCTATATTGCCCTTTAGTGTCCAAAGATTTGTAGGTTAGGTGGATTGCCCATGCTAAATTGCCCCTTAGTGTCCAAAGATGTGCAGGTTAGGTGGATTGCCCATGCTAAATTGCCCCTTAGTGTCCAAAGATTTGTAGGTTAGGTGGATTGGCCATGTTAAATTGCCTCTTAGTTTCAGGGGATTAGCAGGGTAAACATGCATGATTGTGGGAATAGGGCCTGGGTGGGATTGTGATCGATGCAGACTCAATGGGCCAAATGGCCTCCTTCTGCAGCGCAGGGATCGTATGATTCTCCAAAGCCACGTTGGCTGAGTTCAAAATGAGTGGGAGACTCATGACCCAACACACACTTTCCACTGATTCTAATGGTGGTGGCCAGGCTATTTACACCATATGAGCATTGGAAACCCCCAGAAGTCACCATCAGGGTAACGGGAGTCATTGAACTCCATCGGGCTGTTTGCTTTTGACCGATAATTGTGAAAGGCTGGTGCTAAGGGAACTTGGTGGCACACTGAATCATGCTGGCCTCCTACCTCAGGGATCTGGTTCCCAATTCTCCCCAGGCTATCTGGGTGGAAATTTCATTTGCTCACTGACTGTTCAGGTGCTTTGTGCACGCTCTGAGTAATCTCAGTCGCGTTCCTCACAGGCTACCGCTCAAAATAGACCCTGATCTGTCAATAATTGCCAATCTTGCTTGACGGAGCCAGGCTGGTGTGGGAAATGGAAAACCAGCCGATGCAGAAGGTGATGTGGTTGGGACTGAGAGGTGTTGTTGGAACAGGGCAGACGGGGCATTAAACTGGGATGCAACAGTCCCGGAAGTACTGGTTGTTCAAATTAGGAAGCGTTTCACTAATATCCCCATTTGTATAAGAATGAGAGGATATAAAGACTTGGGTAGCGGCAGGGCGGCATGGTGCCACAGTGGTTAGCACTGCTGCCTCACAGCTCCAGGGTTGGGTCAGGTCGGGTCGGGCTCGAGTCACTGTCTGTGCAGAGTTTGCACATTCTCCCCGTGTCTGTGTGGGTCTCCTCCAGGTGCTCCGGTTTCCTCTCACAGCCCAAAAGACATGAGGCTTAGGTGCAAAATTCTCCCTCAGTGTAACCCAAACAGATGTCACAGTGTGGCGATTAGGGGATTTTCACGATAACTTAATTGCACTGTTAATGTAAACCTACTTGGGGAGCGGCATGGTGCCACTGTGGTTGGCACTGCTGCCTCACTGCGCCAGGGACCTGGGTACAATTCCCGGCTTGGGTCACTCTGTGTGGAGTCTGCACATTCTCCCTATGTCTGCATGGGTTTCATCCGGGTACTCCGGTTTCCTCCCACAGTCCAAAAGACGTGCTGGTTAGGTGGATTGGCCATGTTAAATTGTCCCTCAGAGTACCCGAACAGGCACCAGAGTGTGGGTGACAAGGGGGATTTTCACAGTAACTTCACTGCAGTGTTAATGTAAGCCTACTTGTGACACCAATAAATAAACTTTAAACAAATGTGAAGAATGGCCATTTGAGTAGGGCAGCACGGTGGCACAGCGGGTTAACACTGCTGCCTCACAGCGCCAGGGACCCGGGTTCAATTCCTGGCTTGGGTCACTGTCTGTGCAGAGTCTGCACGTTCTCCTCTTGTCTGCGTGGGTTTCCTCCGGGTGCTCTGGTTTCCTCCCACAGTCTGAAAGACATGCTAAATTCTCCCTCAGTGTACCCGAACAGGCGCCAGAGTGTGGTGACTGGGGGATTTTCACAGTAACTTCATACCAGCGTTAATGGAAGTCTACTTGTGGCACAAATAAATATACTTTATTTTGGTACAGGATGAGGAAAAAAGAAAGGTAGAAAAGGGGTCAGAAATTGAGTGATACCTACACTGGGTTTGTGAAACGTGGAGATGGAGGGAGTGGGATGGGGGAATGGGGCAGTACACCAAACCGGATGAGGAACAGCATTGAGAGCACTTCCCCTGCTCGGGCGGGGGGTGCAAAAACAAACCAAAACACATTTCATTTGGGGACCAGCAGGTGAGTGGAAATTTCAAGCCTTGTTGTTTTGAACCTTGTTTTTGTTTCCAGACCCAATCCGCCTTCAGCACTGTGTGGCTAAAATTCATCACTGCTCCCTAGGCCTCCCATATAAAAGAAACAGTGTCACTTCACTCAATTCAATTTTCTCTCTGTGAAAAGGCAATGAAGCCATCAGCGCCACAATATGTACTCACAGTTTGCCACAGTTAATCACCTCAAGTCACCACTTCCTCAGAAGACTAAGGAAATTTGGCATGTCCGCTACGACTCTCACCAACTTTTACAGATGCACCACAGAAAGCATTCTTTCTGGTCGTATCACAGCTTGGTATGGGCTCCTGCTCTGCCCAAGACCACAAAAAAATTACAAAAGGTCGTAAATGTAGCCCAATCCATCACACAAACCAGCCTCCCATCCATTGACTCTGTCTACACTTCCTGCTGCCTCGGGAAAAGCAGCCAGTATAATTACGGACTCCACACACCCTGGACATCCTCTCATCTACCTTCTTCGGTCGGGAAAAAGATACACAAGTCTGAGGTCACGTGCCAACCGACTCAAGAACAGCTTCTTCCCTGCTGCTGTCAGACTTTTGAATGGACTTACCTTGCATTAAGTTGATCTTTCTGTACACCCTCACTATGATGGTAACACTACATTCTGCACTCTCTCCTTTCCTTCTCTATGAACGATATGTTTTGTCTATAGAGCGCGCAAGAAACAATACTTTTTACTGTTTGTTAATACATGGGACAACAACAAATCAAATATTAAGTTGATCTTTCTCTACACCCTAGCTATGACTGTAACACTACATTCTGCACCCTCTGCTTTCCTTCTCAATGAACGGTATGCTTTGTCTGTATAGTACGCAAGAAACAATACTTGTCACTGTATCCCAGTACATGTGACAAAAATCAAATCTATTAAGCTGCTCTTTCTCTACACCCTAGCTATGACTTTAACATTACATTCTGCACTCTCTCCTTTCTTCCTGTATGAACAATATGCTTTGTCTGAATAGCACGCAAGAAACAATACTTTTCACTGTATGTTAATACATGTGACAATAATCAATCAAATCAAATTCTGTGGGAGCTTTTGTAGCATTTCTGCTATCCTTAGGATAAAAGGTGCACGTACTTTTGTCTTTGCAAGCAGAAAGACAAGGATTAAATGATAAAACCTGCGCACCTCAGGTCCGAGTAACTGAGATAATGACCCTGCTCATCTGAATTTCAATGTTCAGGTAATCTAAGCACTGCGCGAGAGTGGATGGTGTTATTATAGAGTGAAAAACCTCCCAGAGGAGGTGGCCGCTATGATCCTCTCAGCACTGTCATATGCTGAGCAGCTCGGTATTTGAAATGCCCCAGCTGGCATTTTAAATAGACGGCAACAGGAGACCGGTCTCCTGTGGGGAAAGGTTTCACCGACTGCGCTACATTTCACTCCTTCCTTAGGTTTTTTTTGAGTGTGTTTAAGACAACTCTGGCAAGGAACCCTGTGAGGAGTTTTTGGGAATGTCGCTCTGATTCTCTGAGAGATAAGGCAAGTGTGAGAGCTCCGCTAGTAATGATCCATGACAGGTGCAGGAACGTAAAGTGAAATGCAAAAGATATTGAAATGAAGGAATGCTGCGCTTGCTTGCCTGAATTCACAGAGCACAAAGCTCCCAAGACACCAAACCCTACCATTATCTTAAATTAAGTATGAGCAGAATTCAGTGCACAAGACACAGAAGAAGAATTAGGCCACTCGGCCCTTCGAGTCTGCTCTGCCATTCAATCATGGCTGATATTTTTCTCATCCCCATTTTCCTGCCTTTTCCCCATAACCCCTGATCCCCTTATTAATCAAGAACCTATCTATCTCTGTCTTAAAGACACTCAATGACCCGGCCTCCACAGCCTTCTGCAGCAAAGAGTTCCACAGATTCCCCACTCTCTGGCTGAAGAAATTCCTCCTCGTGTCTGTTTTAAAGGATCGTCCCTTCAGCCTGAGGCTGTGCCCTCTGGTTATAGTTTTTCCTACTAGTGGAAACATCCTCTCCATGTCCACTCTATCCAGACCTCGCAGTATCCTGCAAGTTTCAATAAGATCCCCCCCTCATCCAACTCCAGTGAGTACAGACCCAGAGTCCTCAACTGTTCCTCATACGACAAACTCTTCATTCCAGGGATCATTCTTGTGAACCTCCCCTGGACCATTTCCAAGGCCAGCACATTCTTCCCTAGATTCTGGGGCCTAAAACCGCTCTCAATACTCCAAATGAAGTCTAACCAAAGCTTATAAAGCCTCAGAAGTACATCCCTACTCTTGTACTCTAGCCTTCTATACAGTGAAAAGTATTGCTTCTTGTGTGCTATACAAAGCATACCATTTATAGAGAAGAAAAGGCGTGCAGAATGTAGTGTTACAGTCATAGCTAGGGTGCAGAGAAAGATCAACTTAATGTGAGGTAGGTCCATTCAAAAGTCTGACAGCAGCAGGGAAGAAGCTATTCTTGAGTCGGTTGGTACGTGACCTCAGGCTTTTGTATCTTTTTCCCGACAGAGAAGGTGGAAGAGAGAATGTCCAGGGTGCGTGGAGTCCTTAATTATACTGGCTGCTTTTCCCCGAGACAACGGGAAGCGTAGACAGGGTCAATGGATGGGAGGCTGGTTTGCGTGATGGACTGGGACACTAGCTACATTGGCAGGAATCTCCAGCTTGTTTGTAACAGCAGTGCTCCACTTTTGCTTTGGATCAAGAGATATGAAGGGAAGACAGGATAAATTGTCCCTTAGTCTCCAATACGTGCAGGTTAGCTTGATTGGCTATGCTAAACTGCCCCTTAGTGTCAGGGGGACTAGCTAGGGTAAATGCATAGGGATAGGGCCTGAGTGGGATTGTGGTCAGTGCAGGCTTGATGGGCCGAATGTCCTGCTTCTGCACTGTAGGGATTCTGTGATTCTATAAGCTTCACGACAGATATTGGTACTTTATCGCACTCTCCAGTCTCTGAACATAAATGAGAGTAAAGCACTCCAAACAGTGCTGAACTGATCCTCACTCACTCACAGCAATAAAGGTCAACTGCAATGTTGATTGGAATGGACTCTTATCCACTGGGTGCCTTGATGAGGATATGTTCAAAGTCATTGATCCATGCTTTATTCCCTCTATATTCATTTGCCAGTCTCAAACTGTCCTCAAGCCTGTCAGAAGAGGAAGGCATGTAATGTTTTATCTCCTCTCCCTTTTTCTTCAACTTATGATCTCCCCCACAGAGGAAAGATCATCGACTCACTGTGTGTTCGAGCTGCAGTGTAACATTGTGTGCACAATGAGGGGGTGGCACAGGGGGTTAGCGCTGCTGCCTCATGGCACCAGGGACCTGGATTCGATTATGGCTTGGGTCACTGTCTGTGTGGAGTCTGCACGTTCTCCCCGTGTCTGCGTGGGTTTCCTCCAGGTACTGTGGTTTCCTGCCACAGTCCGAAAGACATGCTGGTTAGGTGTTAAATTCTCCCTCAGTGTAACCCAAACAGGAGTGTGGCAACTAGGGGAATTTCACAGTAACTTCATTGCAGCGTGAATGTGAGCCTGACTTGTGACATTAATAAATAAACTTTGAAAAAGTATCAATGCTCTGTTCAACCAAAATTTATTTTGAACTGATATCTGGGAATCAGTGGATTAAAGTAGACGGCGGCACAGTGGATTAGCACTGCTGCCTCCCAGCGCCAGGGACCCACATTCGATTCCCAGCTTGGGTCACTGTCTGTGCGAAGTTTGTACATTCTCCCCATGCCTGCATGGGGTTGCTCCGGGTTTGCTCCCACAGTCCAAAGATGTGCAGGTTAGATGGATTGGCCATGCTAAATTGCCCCTTAATGTCAGCGAGATTAACAAGATAAATACATGGGGGTTATGGGAATAGTGCCTGGGTGGGATTGTGGTCAGTGCAGTCTTGATGGGCCGAATGGCCTCCTTCTGCACTGTAAGGATTCTATGACATAATTTTGTGGATACTTATGGATCCATTACTGCTTTATATGCAAGCTATCCAAACCTCGTGATTAGATTTCAAGTCAATGTGCGGTGGACATGGTACACAATTAGGGGAGGCGATGGCCTAGTGATATTATCGCTAGACTATTAATCCAGAAACTCAGCTAATGTTCTGAGGGACCCGGGTTCGAATCCCACCATGGCAGATGGTGGGATTTGAGTTCATAGAATCATAGAATCCCTACAGTGCAAAACGAAGCCATTCGACCCATCGAGTCTGCACCGACAACAATCCCACCCAGCCCCTACCTCTGTAACCCGATGTATTTACCCTGCTAATCCTCCTGACATCCCTCCAACACTCAGGAGCACTTTAGGAAGGCCAATCAAACTAACCCGCACATTTCTGGACTGTGAGAGGAAACCGGAGTACCCGGAGTAAGCTCACGCAGGCACAGGGAGAATATGCAGACTCCACACAGACTCTGGGGATTGAACCCGGGTCCCTGGCGCTGTGAGACAGCAGTGTTAACCACTGAACTCAATAAAAAATATCTGGAACTAAGAATCTACTGATGACCGTGTCAGAAAAACCTACTGGATTCACTAATGCCCCTCTGGGGAAGGTAATCCACTGCCCTTACCCAGTCTGGCCTACATGTGACTCCAGAAACACAGCAATGTGGTTGACTCTCTACTGCCCTCCAAGGGGCAACTAGGGATGGGCAATAAATGCTGGCCCAGCCAGTGACGCCCAGATCCCACAAACGAATAAAAATAAATAAATAATCGGATTTTAAAATGTTTATATCGAGGTGGAACACTCACTATTGTTTGATAAATCGCCCCAGTTCTCATAAACATTACTGGCAAATTCCTTTATGAATGTTGTTAACTGTGCTCGCTGGGTAACTGTGACTATATGTTACATTTCATTAACCATGCAAGTATTCCACATTAAAGAATTATGAAGTCACTTTGTTCTCAATTACACGCTTTATAGTTTTTAAAAAGTTAATGTCTATCTGAGAACATTCTCCTTAACCCATGGAGTGCAAAATGTCTTTCACAATCAGTGAGGCAATTAAATGTTTTATATTATAGTATCTCTATCCATCCGGAATGATGTTTGGTGATCTCTGGGATACGTTAATTGAAAGGCGCGCGATGTACCAGGCTTTGTGTTTAGACAGCAACACAACTCAGGTCCAATGAGTTCCCCCACTGTCAACATCCTTGGGGGTTACCATTGACCAGAAACTCAACTGGACCCACGATACGCGGCTACAAGAGCAGGTCAGAGGCTGAGAATTCTGCGGTGAGTAACTCATTTCCTGGCTCCCCAAAGCCCGTCCACCATCTCCAAGGCACTCAGATCGCTGTCTGTGCAGAGTCTGCATGTTCTCCCCCCTGCGTCTGTGTGGGTTTCCTCCGTGTGCTCCGGTTTCCTACCACACTCCAAAGATGTGCAAGTTAGGTTGAATGGCCATGCTAAGTTGCCCCTTAGTTTCAGGGGATTAGCAGGATAAATGGGGTTACGGGGATAGGGCCTGGGTGGGATTGTGGTCAGTGCAGGCTCGATGGACCGAATGACTCCTTCTGTACTGTAGGGATTCTATTCTGATTTGATTTGATTTGATTTATTATTGTTACGTGTATTAACATACACATAACATAAAGTATTGCTTCTTGCCTGCTATACAGATAAAGCATACCATTCATGGAGAAGGAAAGGAGAGAGTGCAGAATGTAGTGTTATAGTCATAGCTAGGATGTAGAGAAAGATCAACTTAATGCGACGTAAGTCCATTCAAAAGTCTGACAGCAGCAGGGAAGAAGCTGTTCTTGAGTCGGTCGGTACGTGACCTCAGACTTTTGTATCTTTTTCCTGATGGAAGAAAGCGGAAGAGAGAATGTCCGGGGTGCATGGGGTCATTAATTATGCTGGCTGCTTTTCCTCGAGGCTGCAGGAAGTATAGACAGAGTCAATGGATGGGAGGCTGGATTGTGTGATGGACAGGGCTACATTCACGACCTTTTGTAGTTCCTTATGGTCTTGGGCAGAGCAGGAGCCTATACCAAGCTGTGATACAACCAGAAAGAATGCTTTCTATGGTGCATCTGTAAAAGTTGGTGAGAGTCATAGCAGACATGCCAAATTTCCTTAGTCTTCTGAGAAAGTAGAGGACTGTTGGGCTTTCTTAACTACAGTGTCAGCGTGGCGTGGACCAGGACAGGTTGTTTGTGATCCAGACACCTAAAAACGTTTCTGTTCTAAATCAGGATTCTATTCTAAATTCTATTCTAAGTCTGGGGTTTGATGGAATACTCCCCACTTGCCTGGATGGGTACAGCTCCAACAACACTCAGAAGCTCGACACCATCCAGGACAAAGTAACCCATTTGATTGGCACCCCATCTACAAACACCCTCTCCCCCGCCACCGCAGCAGTATGTACCATCTACAAGATGCACTGCAGCAATTCACCAAAGATCCTTAGACAGCACCTTCCAAACCCACCACCACTTCCATCTGGAAAGACAAGGGTGGCAGATACATGGGGAACACCACAAGCTGCAAGTTTTGCCTCTGAGCCACTCACCATCTGCACAATGGTAAGCGCTGCTGCCTCACAGCACCAGGGATCCCGGTTCGATTCCTGGCTTGGGTCACTGTCTGTGCAGAGTCTGCACGTTCTCCCCGTGTATGTGTGGGTTTCCTCCGGGTGCTCCGGTTTCCTCCCACATTCCAAAAGACGTGCAGGTTAGGTGCTAAATTCTCCCT
This sequence comes from Carcharhinus amblyrhynchos, assembly GCF_965287045.1. Taxonomy (NCBI): domain Eukaryota; kingdom Metazoa; phylum Chordata; class Chondrichthyes; order Carcharhiniformes; family Carcharhinidae; genus Carcharhinus; species Carcharhinus amblyrhynchos. The sequence continues at coordinate 1,370,958 of NW_027649795.1, forward strand.
CAGTGTAACCCAAACAGGCACCAGAAAGTGGCGACTAGGGGATTTTCACAGTAACTTTCCACCACCAACACTCAGTAGCAGCAGTGTATACAATCTACAAGATGCACTGCAGCAATTCACCAAAGATCCTTAGACAGCACCTTCCAAACCCATGACCACTTCCATTTTGAAGGACAAGGGGCAGCAGATACATGGAGAACACCACCACCTGCAAGATCCCCCTCCAAGCCACTCACCATCCCAATTTGGAAATATATCGGCCGTTCCTTCGCAGTCGGTCAAAATCCTGGAATTTCCTCCCTAATGGCATTGTGGGACAACCCACAGTTTTTATTTATATTTCTTTATTAGTCACAAGAAAGACTTACATTAACACTGCAATGAAGTTACTGTAAAAATCCCCTCGTCACCACACTCCAGCACCTGTTTGAGTCAATGCACCCTAACCAGCAGATCTTTCAGACTGTGGGAGGAAACCAGGGTACCTGGAGGAAACCCACACAGACATGGGGAGAACATGCAGACTCCACACAGACAGTGAGCTGGGTCCCTGGCGCTGTGAGGCAGCAGAGCTCACCCACTGTGCCTCCTCTCAGCGATTCGAAAAGGCAGCTCACCACTACCTTCTCAAGGAGCAACTAGGGATGGCCAGTGACACCCATGTCCCAACAATGAATAGCAAAAAAAGTGACCCCATGTCAGGAACATTTTCAGGATGTGGAAGGATATCAGGTGAACAGGAGCTGAGTAGAGGTTTACCCAGAGAAGACGCCTCAAGGGAACTATTGCCAAAAGCTCCACTGAATCAGGGGCTGAATTGTGGAATCTGACGAAAGTTTAAAGTTTATTTATTAGTCACAAGTAGGCTTGCATTAACACTGCAATGAAGTTGCTGTGAAAGCACCCCCCCCGTCATTCAATCAGATCATGGCTGATCTCCTTAGCATAGAACCTATACAGTAGAGAAGGAGACCATTCGGCCCATTGAGTCTACACCGACCACAATCCCACCTAGGCCCTATCCCCTTAACCCCACAGATTTGCCCTAATTACTCCCCATGACACAAAGGGCAATTTAGCATGGCCAATCCACCTAACCTGCACATCTTTGGACACAAAGAGGCAAGTTCGCACGGCCAATCCACCTAATCTACCCACCTTTTGGTTTGTGGGAGGAAGCCCACACATTCACAGGGAGAACGTGCAAACTCCGCACAGGCAGTGACCCAAGGCCAGGAATGAAACCCGGGTCCCTGGAGCTGTGAGGCAGCAGCGCTAACCACTGTGCTACCGTGACACCCACAAACTGAACATAGATAAAGCAACCATCTTTTTGGTCTGCTTGACTTAATTGTATTGGAAGCAGCATCCTGTGCCAGGATGAAGGAGATGATGAAAGAGCGAGCGCTCTGCAAGCTCATGCTACCAAATAAACCTGTTGGACTTTACCCTGGTGTTGTGAGACTTCTAACTGTGCCCAACCCAATACAACGCCGGGCACATCCACATCCTGATGAATATTAGCATCGATGGATTAACAACCAAGACATAAACACGGCGCTTCCAAACACAGGAACAATCCGCAAATGATTCCTCAGAAATCTGATGGCCCCCGACGCATCCAGCAAGAGCACAACAATAAATACCAACCGCATCTAACTCACAAAACTGCAGCAGCGACACTAATTAGTGACATTAATGTCATGCAGATGGAATGCAAGTGGAGGTTAAAAAAAGTTCCTCTCAAAGCTAACACTCAAAAATAATTAAACAAATAAAAAAAACATTCAAACAGCCTCACGCACAGAGTATGACATTTCGCTGGATATTAGTTTGTGAGCACTCAGCTAATGTTTTTGTCCCCAAAGGATCTTTTTCAGGCAATGATAAATACTTGCTGGTCTTTGATGAAGCGTCGCTGAGAGGCGAGTGCGATTTGAATCTGTCCGAACAATTAGCACAAACAGAAAGCACTTCCACCAGCATCTTCTTACAAAGGGCCCACAGAATTACAGCGGTGAAAGGGGCTCTGGCATTCCAGCGGTAAGGAACGAGGCTAGAATCTAAGACGGCTTTAGGCTGCTGTGGAGCCCTTCACTGAATCCCTACAGTGCAGAAGGAGGCCATCCGACCCATCGAGTCTGTACTGACCATTTCCTTCCACAGTCCAAAGATGGGCAGGTTAGGGGGATTGGATAAACTGATTTGTGATTTGATTTGATTTACTATTGTCATGTGTTGGGATACAGTGAAAAGTATTGTTTCTTGCGTGTTATAATGACAAAGCATACTATTCATAGAGAAGGGAAGGAGAGAGTGCAGAATGTAGTGTTACAGTCATAGCTAGGGTGTAGAGAAAGATCAACTTAATGTGAGGTAGATTTTGATTTGATCTGATTTATTATTGTCACGTATTAGCATACAGTGAAAAGTATTGTTTCTTGAAGACTATACAGGTAAAGCATAACGCTCATAGAGAAGGAAAGGAGAAGGTGCAGAATGTAGTGTTACAGTCATAGCTAGGGTGTAGAGAAAGATCAGCTTAATATTTGATTTATTATTGTCCCATGTATTGGGATACAGTGAAAAGTATTGTTTCTTGTGCGCTATACAGGCAAAGCATACCATTTGTAGAGAAGGAAACGAGAGAATGCAGATGGGGCAAAAGGAGAAGATGTTTTCCAGAGTATTTCCTTTAACAGCTCTGAGTGCTTCCTGAACAATGCAATAAGGTGTATTAAAATTAGTGATCTCCTTGGTCAGGTTAAGTTGCAGGTTTGATTTGACTTATTGTTGTCACATGTATTAATATATAGTGAAAAGTGTGCACTATAGAGCCTGAGCATACTGTTCACAGAAAAGGAAAGGAGAGGGTGAGAATGTAGTGTTATAATTATAGCTAGGGTGTAGAGAAAGGTCAACTTAACGCAAGATAGGTCTATTCAGAAGTCTGACAGCAGCAGGGAAGAAGCTGTTCTTGAGTCGGTTGGTGCGTGACCTCAGACTTTTGTGTCTTTTTCCCAATGGAAGAGAGAATATCTCGGGTGCGTGGGGTCCTTAATTATACTGGCTGCTTTGACAAGGTAGCGGGAATTGTAGACAGAGTCAATGGATGGAGGCTGGTTTGCGTGATGGATTGGGCTACATTCACGACCTTTTGTAGTTCCTTGTGGTCTTGGGCAGAGCAGGAGCCCACACCAAGCTGCGATACAACCAGAAAGAATGCTTTCTATAGTGCATCTGTAAAAGAGAGTCGTAGCTGACATGCCAAATTTCCTTAGTCTTCTGAGAAATAGAGGTGTATGAGAAAGTAAATTGCCCCATAGCATCGAAAGATGTGCGGATTAGGTGGATTGGCCATGCTAAGTTGCACCTTAGTGTCCAAAGATGTGCAGGTTAGGTGGATTGGCCATGCTAAGTTGCCCCTTAGTGTCAGGGGAGCTAGCTAGGGTGAATGCATTGAGTTCAGGGGACTGGGCTTGGGTGGGATTGTGGTCAATGCAGACTCAATGGCTTCCTTGTGCACTGTAGGATTCTATGGATTCTGAATGGATCAGCCATGTATTAAGTTGATCTTTCTCTACACCCTAGCTATGACTATAACACTACATTCTGCAGTCTCTTCTTTCCTTCTCTATGAACGGTATGCTTTATCTGTATGGCGCGCAAGAAACAATACTTTTCACTGTATACTAATACACATGACAATAATAAATCAAATCAAAGCATTCAGTTCTGCAGACTTTGTGAAAAGTGTTCCTGTCTGTTCTCGGCGTGAGTGAGTCTGACAGTGCTGCATCTTTGTCTCATCTCTAGGTGCCCTGAGAAAGTGATAGTGGGCCTTTTGCAGGCAATGTGTTTGCTGGGGCCTTTCAGAATGCATTAAGAATCAGCCATGTGTGATGGGACTCGACTGCTGTGCAGGGTAGATCAGGCAAAAGTGGCAGGTTCTCTTCCCTGAAGGACATGAGTTAATTAAGTTTTTCAAACCAACTGCCGTTTATTCCCTCCCTCCTACCCCTGGCAATTTTTGTTTTTCTGCAGACAGCCAGATTTTCTGAACTAAATTACGCAACAAGTGGGTGGCACGCGGCACAGTGGGTTAGCACTGCTGCCTCAGAGCACCAAGGACCCGGATTTGAGTCCAGGCTTGGGTCACTGTCTGTGCGGAGTCTGCATGTTCTTTGCGTGTCTGTGTGGGTTTCCTCCGGGTGCTCCGGTTTCCTCCCACAGTCTGAAAAATGTGTGGGTTGAGTGGATTGGCCATGCTAAATTGCCCCTTAGTGTCCAAAGACGTGATGGTTAGGTGGATTGGCCATGCTAAATTGCTCCTTAGTGTCCAAAAATGCGCAGGTTAGGTGGATTGGCCATGCTAAATTGCCCTTTAGTGTACAAAGAAGCGCAGGTTAGGCGGATTGGCCATGCTAAATTGCCTCTTAGTGTCCAAAGATGTGCAGGTTAGGTGGATTGGCCATGCTGAACTGCCTCTTTGTGTCCAAGATCTGCAGGTTAGGAGGATTGACCATGTTAAATTGCCCCTTTGCAGTGATAGAGCGAGAGAGAGAGCCTTGTAAGATGCGCTGTCAGAGAGTCGGCGCTGACTCTTCTGCCCGGCAGGGATTCTAAGATTCCAATGGGATATGAACTTGCAATCTCTAGGCTGCTCCTCCAGTACCATTATCATGAGATGGGAGGGCATCTCTGGAAATCTCAGCTGCTCAGTCCATCCTGGAATGTAAGCATTACTCCGTACTGGGAGTTTCCGAGTGTGGAATCCTGAAGAGCGGCAATGGAAGGAGTTGGACATATTAACAGCTACTTTCACCATCCCTCTGGATGCAACTTGTTCCCAAGTTTCTATGGTTTGAACTTCCGGAAGGTATGAAAAACAGCCTGATGGTGACTAGCTCGCTGTGCAGGGATTCCTAATGCAATATGAATGAAACTCAGTGGAATGCAGGATTCCCGAATGGAATGGAACATAGTTTACTGCAGAATGTAAAGTTCAATCGTATGAGATTTGATTTGATTTATTATTGTCGCATGTATTAGTATAGAGTGAAAAGTATTGTTTCTTGAGTGCTACAGAGTCATAGAAGTTTTAGAGCATGGAAACAAACCCTTTGGCCCAACTTGTCCATGCCACCTTTTTTTCAAACCCCTAAGCTTGTCTATACAGACAAAACATCCCATTTATAGAGATGGAAAGGAGAGAGTGCAGAATGTTGTGCTAGTCAGACCTAAGGTGTAGAGAAAGATCAACTTAATGCGAGGTAGGTCCATTCAAAAGTCTGGCAGCAGCAGGGAAGAAGCTGTTCTTGAGTCGGTTGGTACATGACCTCAGACTTTTGTACCTTTTTCCGGGCGGAAGAAGGTGGAAGAGAGAATGTCCGGGGTGTGTGGGGTCCTTAATTACGCTGGCTGCTTTTCCCGAGGCAACGGGAAGTGTAGACAGAGTCAATGGATGGGAGGCTGGTTTGCGTGATGGATTGGGCTACACTCACAACCTTTTGTAGTTTCTTGCGGCCTTGGGCAGAGTAGGAGCCCATACCAAGTTGTGATACAACCAGAAAGAATGCTTTCTATGGTGCTCTATGATCTTATAGAGACTTGTAACATTCTAAGAGGACTGGACAGGGTAGATGCAGGGAGGATGTTCCCGACGGTGGGGGGGGGGAGTTCAGAACCAGGAGTCACAGTCTGAGGATTGGGGGTAGACCATTTAGAACAGAGGTGAGGAGACATTTTTTCACCCGGTGAGCCTGTGGAATTAATTCTCACAGGAAGTAGTTGATGCCAAAATATTGAATGTATTCAAGAGGCAGCTGGATATAGCACTTGGGGCGAATGGGATCAAAGGTTATGGGGGAAAAGCAGGATTAGGCTATTGAGTTGGATGATCAGCCATGATAGTGATGAACGGTGGAGCAGGCTCGAATGGTTTAATAAAGAAACTTCACAATTCCAAACTTGGGCCTCGCGTGAGCCAATGCAAACTCCCCACAATTCCCAACAGGTTCTTATTTATAGTGAGTCAGCTGATCAGCTGACCATCTCATCATTCTGTCGTTGGTTCCATGATTCACTGGGTCAGCTGACCCTTACAGCTTGTTACCATTCATCACATGACATCCGATACAGAGTTGTCACCAGTTACGTTCTAACACCTGGAACCACGGTTTAGCAGGCCCAGTCCTGGGCCTGCCTTACAAACAGGCTCAGGTAATAAGTCCCTGATGGGCAGGTCACTGCCTGTTACCAGGGGAACTCGTACTCAACGCGTCCTGCAGGAACGTCAATCAGTGATTCCCTATGGGCAAGTGGGAAAATCCTGTTCACTCCCAAACACTGCCTTTGCATAGATTAGAGTGCACCAATGTGTTGTTGCCTTAACAGTCATAGCACTCAATATCTAGTGGGTAAAGGAATAACCCCATTTTGTACACCAGGCTTCATACTTTGCTTTGACTTAACTTTGCCAACACATTATGACATGGGAGCTTCCAACAGCTTGGGCAGTACTCATAGCTGTTATGAGATCGACTGCAAAGGGTTAACCCAGTAACTAGCCACCCCACTTCTTATAGATTCAGGCGTTTACGGTGCAGAAGGAGACCATTCGATTCATCAAGTCTGCACCAACCACAATCCCACCCAAGCTCTATCCCCATAACCGCGTGCATTTACCTTACTAATCCCCCTGACACTAAGGGGCAATTTAGCATGGCCAATCCACCTAACCTGCATATCTTTGGAATGTGGGAGGAAATCAGAGCTCTGGAGGCAACCCACACAAACACAGGGAGAACATGCAAACTCCAGAGAGACAGTGACCCAAGGTGGGAACCGAACCCAGATCCCTGGCACTGTGAGGCAGCAGCGCTAACCACTATGACACTGTGCCGCCCAATGTGACTCAGTGCCAAATATTTACCATGTTGAAGGTGACAGATATATGTCAGTTAATCTCCAAAAGTAAGTCATAAATACTGCAGCTATTGTTGGGATTACCTACTATCCAGTAATATTTAATAAGCGGTGAATAGGAAACTGCACCTCAGACTATAAGCACAAACCACCTCAGTCGACTAAAGTTACAAGAAATGGATATTTTTTTAAAAATGAAACCAATGGGATATTTTATTCATCGTTTTCCACCCTAAGAGCTGCAAATCAGGTTCCCATGGAAACGCGTGCACGTGCCTACCACCTCTCTGTGTTCTCAGGTCAAGAACAGCAAGGCTAAAATAAGAGGTGTTGTGGCAATTTCTAACGCAGCGATTCAAAAGCCTTTCTTCCACTGAGACAGCTGATGTTCAGTTCTATTATTCCACTGTTAACAGCAGACTAGGAAATGGACTGATCTCTCACACCCGTGCTGTTTAATGGACTATATTAAGATGTCACAGATAACAAGAGGTTTTTTTTTTATTCGCCTCCAAATAGAATTGGGCGACATGGCGGTTAGCACTGCTGCCTCACAGCGCCAGGGACCTGGGTTCGATTCCCGGCTTGGGATCACTGTCTGTGTGGACTCTGTACATTCTCCCTGTGTCTGTGTGGGTTTACTCCGGGTACTCCAGTTTCCTCCTACATTCCAAAAGACATGCTGGTGAGGTGCTAATTCTCTCTCAATGCACCCAAACAGGAGTGTGGCGATTTGGGAATTTTCACACTAAATTCATTGCAGTGTTGATGTAAGCCTACTTGGGGCACAGTGGTTAGCGCTGCTGCCTCACAGCGCCAGGGACCCGGGTTTGATTCCCAGCTTGGGTTAATGTCTGTGCTGAATCTGCACGTTCTCCCCATGTCTGCATGGGTTTCCTCCAGGTGCTCCGGTTTCCTCCCACACTCCGAGAGATGTGGTGGTTAGGTGCATTGGGCTGTGATAAATTCTGCCTCAGTGTACCCGAACAGGCTCCAAACTGTGGCAACTGGGGGATTTTCACAGTAACTTCATTGCCGTTTTGATGTAAGTCTACTTGTGACACTAATAAATAAAACTTTACAGAAAGTCAAAATCATATTATCTTCTCTCTCTATGTGATGTGGGAAGCAAAGAGGGAAACATCTTTCAGTGGAGTTTATTCAAGTAAAACTGTTATTGGCCAAATGTACTCCTAATCCCCACTCGAGCGCTACAAGCATATTTTATTTCCTTGAGATTGGAATCTAAATTCCCAGACACCGAAACAGACACCAACAATTTGACCAGTCATGTGTATTATGCAATGAGATTACACTGATAAAAGTTAATTTAAAAGTTAATGGTCCAGAGCTTCAAGTTTTTCGGTATCCAGATCACCAACAACCTGACCTGGTCCCCCCATGCCAACACTATAGTTAAAAAAGCCCCACCAATGCCTCTACTTTCTCAGGAGGCTAAGGAAATTTGGCATGTCAGCTACGACTCTCACCAACTTTTACAGATGCACCATAGAAAGCATTCTTTCTGGTTGTATCACAGCTTGGTCTGGGCTCCTGCTCTGCCCAAGACTGCAAGGAACTACAAAGGGTCATGAATGTAGCCCAATCCATCACGCAAACCAGCCTCCCAACCATTAGCTCTGTCCACACTTCCAACTATCCCGGGAAAAGCGGCCAGCATAATTAAGGACCCCACACATCCCAGACATTCTCTCTTCCACCTTCTTCCTTTGGGAAAAAGATAAAAAAAGTCTGAGGTCATGTACCAACCTACTCAAGAACAGCTTCTTTCCTGCTTATTTGACTTATCAGACTTATTTGATTAATTACGTTGACCTTTCTCTACACCCTAGCTATGATTGTAACACTACATTCTGCTCTCTTTCCTTTCTTCTCAATGAACGGTATGCTTTGTCTGTATAGCGCACAAGAAACAATACTTTTCACTCTATGCTAATACATGTGACAGTAATGAATCAAATCAAAAAACATACTCCATGATGTAACAAAAGGTGCAAAGTTAAATTGACAAACACATCTTACTTAACTATCCACTTACATATGAGATTCAAGACTGCTTCCAACTGGTTACAAGATAATTTGTTGTTCCGAGAATTATTCTGGCATATTTTCTTTGTACAGTGAGCTCCGACGGTAGGAAGAGGTGATATTGCAAGTGTTTCAGAAGAGCCAGACCATATGGGAAAGTTAAATTATCATTGGTAAATCCAGTGACACTTACCCCAAACCCCTCCAATTGTCCTCCCTTCATTCTTAAACAGGCTGACTTTCAGTCAATGTTGATAGAAGCAGAGATATCTACAGCTCAGGAGGAGGCCATTTGGCCCAATGAACTTGCACTGACAACAATTCCTCTCCAGCCCCGATTTGCATTTACCCTGCAAATCTCACTGACATTAAGTGGCAATTTAGCATGGCCAATCCACCTAACCTGCACATCTTCGGTCACTAAGGGGCAATTTAGCATGGCCAATCCACCTAACCTGCTCATCATTGGTCACTAAGGGGCAATTTATCATGGCCAATCCACCTAACCTGCACATCTTTGGACACTAAGGGACAATTTCTGCTCCACAGCGCCAAGCACCCAGGTTCAATTATTGGTTTAGGTCACTGTCTGTGTGGAATCTGCACGTTCTCCCCACCGGCCGCGCGGGTTTCCTCCGGGTGCTCTGATTTCCTCCCACAGTCCCACAGTCGTGCTGGTTAGGTGAATTGGCCATGCTAACTTCTCCCACAGTCCAAAGATATGCGAGTTAGGTTGACTGATCATGCTAAATTGACCGTACTTTTGGGGGGACTGGCAGGGTAAATTTGGAGGGTTACAGGGATAGGGTCTGGATGGGATTGTTGTTGGTGCAGGCTCGATGGGCTGAGTGGCCTCCTCCTGTACTGTAGGCATTCTATGATTGTTAGTATCTAATAGGTTCTGTTGATGGATGTTAAATACCTCGTAGTTTAAGGTAATAAGGTGTTCAGGTGTTGCATATTGAGGAGCTAATTAGACGCAGATCATAATAAGAGTCAGCCAGCACTGGGGAGGTGGTGTTAAGAGTGGAAAAGTAAGCTCTGTGAGCAATAACAGTTCCGACCAAAGCATCCTAGTCTCAGTTTACTCCTTGACAACCTGGCTTGGGAGTTTCCCCTGATAACCATCACACAGCCCAGAGTGAGTGTCCAATTAGCAAGATACTTAATTAAGCTGTCGCAATGGGCTTGAAGGTAAGGCATGAGGACAAAAACATTTTTCTCTTGCACGTCGTGGACATGGCAACCAGATTCAGTCAATAGCAACACACAACAAAGAAAAAAGATAATTGTGGACAAGATAATAGGACAATGGACAGGAGCTGAACTGCGAGCATCTGCCATATTCCTAACTGGTAATGGAGGGGGTTATTTTCCAACGATAAATTCGAACATACGAGTGAAAAATAAGATGGTGAACACAGCAGCAGAAAGTAAAATAAATCACACAGTAACTGATAAGATGTTTCATCAAATCTTAGCTGATTTGATTTGATTTGATTTATTATTGTCACGTGTTCAAGTCCAGAAAAGTATTGTTTCTTGTGCACTATACAGACAAAGCATACCGTTCATAGAGAAGGAAAGGAGAGAGTGCAGAATGTTCGTCCATCGATAAGGACCTCAACACCATTGGTCACTTTGAGGCTGGATGTGATATGTCGGAAGATGACTGATCAGGCCAATTTGGGCATGGAATGTCCTGGCACAGATTGGACAGACAAAGCATACTGTTCCTAGAGAAGGAGAGAGTGCGGAATGTAGTGTTACAGTCACAGCTAGGATGTAGAGAAAGATTAACTCACTGCAAGGTGGGCTTTAATTTGATTTGATTTATTATTGTCACATGTATTGGGATACAGTAAAAAGTACTGTTTCTTGCGTGCTATACAGACAAAGCATACCATTCATAAAGAAGGAAAGGGAGAGGGAAATGAGAAAGTGCAGAATGTGCTGTTAAAGCCACAACTAGGACGTAAAGAAAGAGCAACTTAATATTTCATTTGATTTATTATTGTATAGCGTGCAAGAAACAATAGTTTTCACTGTATACTAATACAGTATATTGATATACAGTGAAAAATATTGTTTCTTGCATGCTATACAGACAAAGCATACCGTTCACAGAAAAGGAAAGGGGAGGATGCAGAATGTAGTATTACAGTCATAGCCAGGGTGTAGAGAAAGATCAGCTCAATGCAAGGCAGGTCCATTCAAAAGTCTGACAGCAGCAGGGAAGAAGCTGTTCTTGAGTCGCTTCGTGCCTGACCTCAGACTGTATCTTTTTCCTGACAGAAGAAGGTGGAAGAGAGAACGTCCAGGGTGTGTGGGGTCCTTAATTATGCTGGCTGCTTTTCCCGAGGCAGCAGGAAGTGTAGACAGAGTCAATGGATGGGACGTTGGTTTGTGTGATAGATTGGGCTACATTCACAACCTTTGTAGTTCACTGTGGTCTTGGGCAGAGCAGGAGCCCATACCAAGCTGTGATACAACCAGAAAGAATGCTTTCTATGGTGTATCTGTAAAAATTGGTGAGAGTCGTAGCGGACATCTCAAATTTCCTTAGTCTTCTGAGAAAGTAGAGGCGTTGGTGGGGCTTTCTTAACTATAGTGTTGGCACGGGGGGACCAGGACAGGTTGTTGGTGATCTGGACACTGAAAACTTGAAGTTCTCAATCCTTTCTACTTTGTCCCCGTTGAAGGAGACAGGGACATGTTCTCCTTTACGCTTTCTGAAATCGATGGCAATCTCCTTCATTTTGTTGATAACTGAGCTGTAAGCTGACATCTGCTCCACTGTGAGCAGGCCACATGAAAAACTCACTTCAGTTTTTAAAGTTTACTTATTAGTGATGAAGTTACTGTGCCTGATCGGGTACACTGTGGGAGAATTTAGCACCTAACCAGCATGTCTTTCGGACTGTGGGAGGAAACCGGAGCATCCACAGGAAACGTACGCAGACACAGGGAGAATATGCAAACTCCACACAGACAGTGAACCAAGCCAGGAATTGAACTTGGGTCCCCGGCACTGTGAGGCAGCAGTGCTAATCACTGTGCCACCTTGTCGCCTTGGGACGGTGTTGTGGGGACACAGCTATTTTTGGAATCGTAGAACAGTGCAGAAGGAGCCATTCAGACCATCGGATCTGCACCGACCACAATCCCACCCAGGCCCTATCCCCATAACCCCATGCACTTACCCTAGCTAGTTCCCCTGACACTAAGGGCAATGTGGCATGACCAATTCACCTAACCTGCACATCATTGAACACTAAGAGGTAATTTGGCATGGCTAATCCACCTAACCTACACATCTTTGGACACTAAGGGGCAATTTAGCCTGGCCAATCTATCTAACCTGCACATCATTGGACTGCAGGAGGAAACCAGAGCACCTGGAAGAAACCCATACAGACACGGCGGGGAGAATGTGCAGTCTCCACAATTCCTATCAATTACTTCATGAAAGATCCCCAGAAAATGTCTTGGGTGATGTGGGATTGTTCCCCCATCCTTGGAGAGGAAAATGATTGGTTCAACTTTTTTCCTGAGCAGCTGAATGGCCTGCATGCACTGAGAAAAACATTTATTTAACACAGTGGTTTTGGAGAAAATTCACAGAGCCTTAACGTCACCAAATTAGGCCATCAGAAATACAGATTAATCCCCAGGATATGGCATATTGTGAAAGATAAAAGCTGAATGAATGGAAAGGACCTGGTAAGGTTACAGGCAATGACAGAGAAACAGCAATTTTACAATATGGGAATCAAACTATTATAATGTACATTTCTCAAGGCTAATTGGAACTGATTTGTACATTTGCAGAATCTGAGCAGGATATAGAAATTGAACATCTGCTCCACATACCCACATGTTGTGAGGCGCAGATCACAGCAGATAAAGGGCTGACTGACTATAAGCAGTGTGACACTGACGCGCAGGATAACACTATTTACCCCAAAGGCAAATGGTATGTTGGCCTTCATAGCGAGAGGATTTGAATAGAGGAATCGGGATATTTTGCTGCAATTGTACAGAGCGTTGCTGAGGCCATACCTGGAGTATTGTGTGCAGTTTTGGTATCCTTATCTGAGGAAGGTTGTCCTTGCTACAGAAGGAGCTCAGCGAAGGTTTACCAGGCTGATTCCTGGGATGGCAGGTCTGTCATACGAGGAGAGACTAAGTTGGTTAGGATTATGTTCACTGGAGTTTAGAGGAGAGAGTGGAAGTCTCCTTGGTGTCCTCGTGCATCAGTCACTGAAAGTAAAGGTCAGGGTGCAATGACCCGAACAGGCATCGGACTGTGGTGGCGAGGTGAATTTCACAAAAGCTTCATTGCAGTATTAATGTAAGCCTTATTTGTGACTAATCAGTAAATTAACTTACTTATAAAAGCTAGTTTATTTATTATTTCACAATAACATTACAATGAAGTTATTGTGAAATTCCCCTAGTCGCCACATTCCGGTCCCTGATCGGGTCAATGCACCCTAACCAGCACATCTTTCAGACTGTGGGAGGAAACCGGAGCACCTGGAGGAAACCCACGCAGACATGGGGAGAATGTGCAGACTTCACACAGACAGTGACCCAAGCCAGTAATTGAACCCGGGTCCCTGGCACTGTGAGGCAGCAGTGCTAAACCGCTGTGCCACAATGCCTCCCTGATAAGTAAGTGTGCAGGTGCAGCAGGAAGTAAAGAAGAAGACAAATGGTATGTTGGTCTTCATAGCAAGAGGATTTGAGTAGAGAGATAGTGATGTTTTGCTGCAATTGTACAGGGCGTTGGAGAGGCCACACCTGGAGTACTGTGTGCAGTTTTGGTGTCCTTATCTGAGGAAGGATGTTCTTGTTATAGGGAGTACAGCGAAGGTTTACCAAGCTGATTCCTGGGATGGCAGGTCTGTCATATGAGGAGAGACTAAGTGGGTTAGGATTATATTCACTGGAGTTTAGAAGAGTGAGAGGGAATCTCATAGAAACTTATAAAATTCTAACAGGGTTAGACAGGGTAGATTCAGAAAGAATGTTCCTGATGGTGGTGAGAGTCAGAACGAGGGATCACAATTTGAGAATAAGGGGTAAAACCTTTTAGGACTGAGGTGAGGAGAAATTTCTTCACCCAGACAGAGAGTGGTGGAATTCACTCCTACACAAAGTAGTTGAGGCCAAAAAGTTGTGTGATTTCAGGAAGGAATTAGATATAGCTCTTGGGGATAAAGGGATCGAGGGACATAGGGGAGAAGATGGGGGAATCAGGATATTGAATTGGATGATCAGCCATGATCAAAATGAATAGCGGAGCAGGCTAGAAGGGCTGAATGGCCTCCTCCCGCTTCTAGTTCCTGTGTTTCTATGAGAGTTACCCAAAATTGGCACTTGAGGAAAGCCACAATTTACACTCTAAAATGACTAAAAAATACCGCATTTCTAAAATAACAGCAGGCAACCTCGGGCAGGCGATGGCCTAGTGATATTATTACGAGACTATTAATCCAGAAACTCAGCTAATGTTCTGGGGGACCTGGGTTCAAATCCTGCGACGGCAAATGGTGGAATCTGACCATAAGACAATAAGACATAGGAACAGAATTAAGCCACTTGGCCCATTGAGTTTTTCTCCACCATTCAATCATGGCTGATATTTTTCTCATCCCCTATCTTTTGCCTTTTCCCCATAATCCCTGAACCCCTTATTAATCAAGAACCTATCTATCTTTGTCTTAAAGACACTCAATGACCTGGCCCTCAAAGCCTTCTGTGGCAAGGAGTTCCACAGATTCCCCACTCTCTGGCTGAAGAAATTCCTCCTCATTTCTGTTTTAAAAGATCGTCCCTTTAGCCTGAGGTTGTGCCCTCTGGTTCTGGTTCTTCCTACTTGTGGAAACATCCTCTCCACGTTCACTCTATCCAGGCCACACAGTATCCTGTAAGTTTTAGTAAGATCCTCCCGCATCCTTCTAAACTCCAACAAGTACAGACCCAGAGTCCTCAACCGTTCCTCATACGACAAGCTCTTCATTCCAGGGATCATTCTTGTGAACCTCTTCTGGACCCTTTCCAAGGACAGCACATCCTTCCTTAGATATGGGGCCCACAACACTCCAAATGGGATCGGACCAGATAGGATTATACGTATAGGATGAGGCATTAAGCAGCAAAAATCGGCAGTAACGTTGAATCAATGGCCTTGCTTGGAAAATGTCAATCACAACCCAATAAATCAGACCAGGTCCTCACAGGAAGAGGAGCTTAGATCCAGAGAAGAAATAGACCAATTCGTAAGTTTGATTGGACAGTTCAGCTGGTTATAAACTCTGGTTAAGACTGATATCAGTTATGATTTATTGGAATTAAGTACTAGGATGAAGCACGCGACAGTTGAGAAAGTGCTGAGAGCAAATGAGTCAGTAAAGGAATTAACTTCAGAGAAATGTACGGTCAAGTTTCAAGCCTTAGATGAAGCAGATGATATGAGGTTAGATTTTTTTTTGTGATGCCTTGCTTGCCAATCTTCCAGATAGATATTCTAGCACAGCATGGTTTATCGTATTCTGGGTGGTAAAGAATGAAAAATGTTGTTCATTGCCTTGGGAAACAGAGAAAATGAAAAGGATAGCTGTTAAAACACTGACCTTAGTCAGAACAATAGATATGGGGGTGTACTTGCTAATGTACTGAAGGCATAGAATACAAAAGGCAATACATGAAAGGTTTTACCATACAACACCATGTGGATAACTATTCCCTGCCGAACAATACGCATTCAACAAAAGGTTTCAGAGAAAAGAAGCTGAGATGTGACCTTGCTAGAATAGTGGAAATGGAAAGCAAGATTTCCAAAATAAAATGGGTGACGCAAAACACCAATTCTCAGACTGCTCAAAGAATCCCTGCAGTGCACGAGGAGGCCCATCAAGGCTGCAGCAACAACAATGCCACCCAAGTCCTATCCCCGTAACCCCATACATTTACCCTGCTGACCCTCCTATTGACTCAGGCAGTGACCCAAGGCTGGGAATTGAACCCGGGTCCCTGGCGCTGCGAGGCAGCAGTGCTGACCACTGTGCTGCCGTGCTGCCCTTATCATGCTTATCCTAGCCAGCATAATTAAGGATCCCATACACCCCGGACATTCTCTCTTCCACCTTCTTCCATCAGGAAAAAGATACAAAAGTCTGAAGTCAAGTACCAACTGACTCAAGAACAGCTTCTTCCCTGCTGCTGTCAGACTTTTGAATGGACCTACCTCACATGAAGTTGATCTTTCTCTACACCCTAGCTATGATTGTAATATGACATTCTGCACCCTCTTGTTTCCTTCTCTATGAATGGTATGCTTTGTCTGTATAGCACGCAAGAAACAATACTTTTCACCGTATACTAATACATGTGACAATAATAATCAAATCTAATATTAAGTTTATCTTTCTCTGCACCCTAGCTATGACTGTAACACTACATTCTGCACCTTCTCCTTTCCTTCTCTATGAATGGTATGCTTTGTCTGTGTAGCATGCAGAAACAATACTTTTCACTGTATGTTAATACATGTGACAATAATAAATCTAATTGAATCAAAAAATTCAAGATGCAAAATTTACGATTCAAGTGGGCTTCATAAAACATTTTGGAGTTTCTAACCAGAACCATAAAACTTTCCACAAGCAAGCTCATCTTGCATGTGCGGTCGCTTGTTCTCTGCACTGAATGATTTTTGCCTCCGTAGAGTTTAATTCCTTTGTGCAGTCCTTCAAACTCGTATTCCTGCAGCTGCATTTCTGTTAATTGTTCCTGAGGCTCGTCACGCTCCTTTGGAAGAACTTCTCTTTTCTCTTTGAGATTATTGATTGTCATTAATGCAATCTCTTTCTTGTTCCTCTTGGATCCCTCCTGGAATACGGAACACTGCCGAGTCTTCTCTGTGAACTGGTCCCTCTGTTTTTTATCAGAGTGACGTTAAATTCACGTTGCCTCTCTTCAGAGTTTTCCACAGACACAAACCTAGACCAGCACCAACCTTGTGATGTGTGAATAGATTTTCCATATTCCTGGCAATGCTCTGTTGTTTCCTCCAGAATTTCCTTATAATAGAGTCATAGAGGTTTACACCATGGAAACAGGCCCTTCGGCCCAACTTGTCCATGCCGACCCCCTTTTTTAAAACCCCTAACCTCGTCCCAATTGCCCACGTTTGGCCCATATCCCTCTATACCCATCTGACCCACATAACTGTGTAAATGCTTTTTAAAAGACAAAATTGTACCCACCTCTACTACTACCTCTGTTCCAGACACTCACCACCCTCTGTGTGAAGAATTGCCCCTCTGGACCCTTTGGTATCTCTCCCCTCTCACCTTAAACCTGTGCCCTCTAGTTTTAGACTCCCCTATCTTTGGGAAAAGATATTGACGACCTAGCTGAGCTATGCCCCTCATTATTTTATAGACCTCTATAAGATCGCCCCTCAGCCTCCTACGCGCCAGAGAAAAAAGTCTCAGTCTATCCAGCCTTCCTGGTAACTCAATCCATCAAGTTCCGGTAGCATCCTAGTAACACTGCACCCCATCCCCTCTCATACACTTGTGGAGTCCTCCCACTCTTCAAGTGTGTGGAGTTGTTGCTCATTGTGGTGTCCGATAGACCCGGGTCTCAGCACTGACCTCAAGTCTTGGGAATGCTGCTGGGACCTCATGCACGCAGCACTCTTTCAGAAATGCAGATGCAAAAATATAACAAAACTTTCTTCCAACTTATAAATCAAAGGAAGGGTTTAATAAAGAAACTTCACTACTCCAAACTCTAGGCCTTGCCCTGAGCCACTCCAAGCTCCCCACAATCCTTATTCCTTATTTAGAGTGAATCAGCTGGTCAGCTGACTATTACATCCACTCTGTCACTGGTTCCATGGTTTACTGGATGAGCTGACCTTGTTCCCATTGCTCACATTACCACCAATACAAAGTTGTCACCGGTTACTCTCTGACACAAATGTCTGAAAAAAAGGACCGTAGACAGAATTGTGTTGCACTCAGGAAGCAGCAGGAGATTACACACATTACATATAAATTAACTTATTACTCACATACGCGGCAAAGCTCTCCATTATCTTGCCGAGGCAGAAGGAAAGTGGAACTTGATTCTTTCTCTTACCCTGTCAATGAGTACAAAATGCCGTTCGCAGACACTGAATAATTCTTCTGCGATTGTCAATGCAGAATGCATTTAACACAGTTCAGGCTTTCCCTTTTGTTGGTGATAATAGCGACTGAATTACTGAACGTACTGAACTCTTGTGCCTTCCCACAATGTCTTACTCCGGTGTAATATGTCTTGGGAGGCAGAAGTCCCTCACAAAATCCCTTTACTAACAATTCCAACAGCAGTACACAGAGTGCCATCAGTCAGCAGTCTATCTTCAGGAGTGCCAGAGGAACTGACACGCCCAATTACAGACAAGGAAAAGACTCCCTGAT
The DNA here is from genome assembly GCF_965287045.1 of Carcharhinus amblyrhynchos. Taxonomy (NCBI): domain Eukaryota; kingdom Metazoa; phylum Chordata; class Chondrichthyes; order Carcharhiniformes; family Carcharhinidae; genus Carcharhinus; species Carcharhinus amblyrhynchos. Next base: position 1,389,416 of record NW_027649795.1, read on the forward strand.
TACCCATCAATTGACTCCTTAATCAGGGAACTCATATTCCAATAGACCAACCTCAATGGCCTGATGACTCTCATCAGCCCTAAGGAACATAGGAACAGGATAGTCCATTTAAGAACATAAGAAATAGGAGCAGGAGTAGGCCATCTAGCCCCTCGAGCCTGCCCCGCCATTCAATAAGATCATGGCTGATCTGAAGTGGCTCAGTTCCACTTTCCCGCCTTCTCCCCATAACCCTTAATCCCCTTGCCTATCAAAAACCTATCTACCAGCGTCTTAAATATATTTAGCGAGGCAGCCTCCACCTCTTCAACGGGCAGAGAATTCCAGAGATTTAGCCCTTAGCTCTGCCATTCAGTGAGACTGAGGCTGATCTGTAGCCTAACTCCAGGTACCTGCCCGAGTCCAATATCTATTGCTACCCCTTGCTCAATAAAAATGTGTCTGCCGCAGACTGAAACCTAACAATTGAACCCACATTCAAAAATATCAGCAATATTACATAGATGATCTGGAGGAGGGGGCTGAGTGTAGGGTAACAAAATTTGCTGATGACATGAAGATGAGTGGAAAAGCAAATTGCGCGGAGGGTGTGGAAAGTCTATAGAGAGATCTGGACAGGCTGAGCGAGAGGGCAAGGACCTGGAGATGGAATATAATGTTAGCAAGTGTGAGGTTATCCACTTTGGCAGAAATAATAGTAGGAGGGATTATTATTTAAAAGGCGAAAAGCTGCAGCATGCTACGGTGCAGAGGGACCTGGGGGTCCTTGTGCATGAATCGCAAAAACCCAGTCTGCAGGTGCAGCACGTAATCAAGAAGGTGAATGGGATGTTGGCCTTAACAGCGAGGGGGATAGAATATAAAAGCAGGAAGGTCTTGCTGCAATTGTACAGGGTACTGGTGAGGCCGCAGCTGGAGTACTGTGTGCAGTTTTGGTCGCCGCATTTGAGGAAGGATATATTGGCATTGGAGGGACTGCAGAGAAGGTTCACTAGGCTGATACCGGAGATGAGGGGGTTAGCCTATGAAGAGAGACTGAATAGACTGGGTCTGTACTCGTTGGAGTTTAGAAGGCTGAGGGGGGATCTTATAGAGACATATAAGACAATGAAGGGGATAGATAGGGTAGAGGTAGAGAGATTCTTCCCGCTTAGAAAGGACAGGAGAACTCGAGGGCACAGTCTCAAAATAAGGGGGGCAGTTTAGATTGGAGTTGAGGAGGAACTTCTTCACTCAAAGGGTGGTGAATCTCTGGAATTCTCTGCCCGTTAAAGTGGTGGAGGCTACCTCGCTGAATATATTTAAGTAGGTAGGTTTCTGATAGACAGTGGAATTAAGGGTTATGGGGAGAAAGCGGGAAAGTGGAACTGATCCACTTCAGATCAGCCATGATCTTATTGAATGGCGGGGCAGGCTCGAAGGGCTAGATGGCCTACTCCTGCTCCTATTTCTTATGTTCTTAAGTCCAAATTATGCTGCACAAGCCTGTGGGTGGGACTTATCACACCCAAAATCCTGCCACTCCAATCGGAGGCTCCAACTGCACATGCGCACAAAACAAAATGATAGAATGCTGCTCCCTGCCACATCCATCCCGGGCCGGATAATGCCTCCTCCTGACCCCCACAGACAATGCCCACCACTACAGCACTACTGACCCCCTTATCCGCCCCCCTCTATTCTCGTCTTGGTAAAGGGGGAACTGGCACAGAGGTGGGCGGAGATCACGCCACTCGTCTTATGCCTGTCTTTACCATGTTTTCGTGCCCGCACAACGTGATGATAAAATCAGGCCCGAAGGGGTAACTTAGCACGGCTAATCCGCCTAACCTGCACATCTTTAAACGCCAAGAGGCAATTTAGCATGGCTAATCCACCTAACCCACACATCTTTGGACACTACGAGGCAATTTAGCATGGCCAATTCCCCTAACCTACACATCTTTGACACTATGAGGCAATTTAGCATGGCCAATCTCCCTAAACTGTACATCTTACACACTAAGGGGCAAGTTAGCATTGCCAATCCCCCTAACCCGCACATTCTTGGACACCAAGGGGCAATTTAGCACGGCCGATGCACCTGACCTTCACCTATTTGGATTGTGGGAGGAAACCGAAGCACCCAGTGGAAACCCACGCACGAGGAGAACATGCAGACTCCACACAGTCAGTGACCCGAGGCTGGGAATCGAACCCGGGTCCCTGACGCAGTGAAGCAGCAGTGCTAACCACTGTGTTCCCCAAATACTTATACTACAAATGTCTTCCCTCTCAAGGAGTAGATGTAAGCCTGCACAATGGTGTTTCGCTCTTCACTGCGATTGTTCAGATTAAATGAAGAAGTACAGTGGGTATATTTTCCTTTGAATTGCTGGAAACCAAACAGCTGAAGAACTAGTTACAGGAGGTCATATGCTTCAACTCCTACATCTTTCCTGCCTCCATCATGCTCACTGTCAACAATACAAGAGGAAGTATGTTACTTCACTTCTTGAAAGCTCTTAAACATTAGTGATTGAAGTTTTAAGTTTATTTATCAGTGCCACAAGTAGGCTTATATTAACACTGCAATGAAGCTACTGTGAAAATCCCCCAGTCTCCACACTCCAGCACCTGTTTGGGTCAATGCACCCTAACCAGCACGTCTTTCAGACTGTGGGAGGAAACCAGAGCAGCCGGAGGAAACCTGCACAGACACAGGGAGAACGTACAGACTCCGCACAGACAATAACCCAAGCTGGTAATCGAACCCAGGTCCCTGGCACTGTGAGGCAGTAGTGCTAACCCACTGTGCCACCGAAGTCAGTGGACTTTGTAAGAAGACACTCTCTTAAGAGTGGCGTGAGCAGTGTAGCAGAAACAGCCAGCTGGCCCTTGTGTCAACAGCAGTTCTAAGACATAAGAACATAAGAACTAGGAGCAGGAGTCAGCCATCAGGCGCCTTGAGCCTGCTCCACCATTCAATAAAATCATGGCTGATCTTTTCATGGACTCAGCTCCACTTACCCACTCACTCACTAGGATATTGAAATTCCCACAATTTAATCCCTTTACTTTTCAAAAAATCCCTAAGTTACTTAATTTCGTAGTCACAAGTAAGGCTCACATTAACGCCGCAATGAAGTTACTGTGAAATTCCCCTAGTGGCCACACTCCGGCACATGTTCGGGTAACACTGAGGGAGAATTTAGCACCTAACCAGCACGTCTTTCGGACTGTGGGAGGAAACTGGAGCACCTGGAGGAAACCCACGCAGACACGGGGAGAACGTGTAGATTCCACACAGTGACCCAAGCCGGGAATCAAATCCGGGTCCCTGGCGCTGTGAGGCAACAGTGCTAACCCACTGTTCTACTGTACACAATGACTAGGAACCAGCAACTCTCAGCACTTTGGATGTTTTTTAATAGAAAAATGTTAACTTGTTTCATGTAAATATTATTCATTCGCTGCTTAGGTTTCTGCTGTGGCCCCTGAGGTGATCGACTGAGAATGTGGAAAAGGAGCATAAATCTTGGGAACAGAGCCCCAGGTGCGGCGCGGTTGCTATGTTTACAGTGCCTGACAACATGGTCTATACATCCAACCTCTGAAGAGCTCTCTATGGACATACAAACATGTTTATTTTCAGTAATATTCCCCCGCAAACCTGCTGAAATAGCAAAAGGAGGAAAGATGTATATTTACATCACACCTTTCAGAAGACCAGGCCTGGTGGACGGCACAGTGGGTTAGCACTGTTGCCTCACAGCGCCAGGGATCCAGGTGCGATTCCCGGCTTGGGGTCATTGACTGCATGGAGTCTGCACCTTCTCCCCTCGTGTCTGCTTGGGCTTCCTCCGGATGCTCCAGGTTCTTCTCACAGTCCAAAGATTTGCAGGTTAGGTGGATTGGCCATGCTAAATTGCCCCTTAGTGGCCAAAGATTTGCAGGTTAGGTGGATTGACTATGCTAAATTGTCCATTAGTGTCCAATGATGTGCAGGTTAGGTAGATTAGCCATGCTAAATTGTCCATAAGTGTTCAAACACGTGTAGGTTAGGTGGTTTGGTCATGGTAAATTGCCCCTTATCCAAATAAGTGTAGGTTAGGTGGATTGGCCATGCTAAATTGTCCGTTTGTGTCCGAAGTTGTGCAGGTTAGGTGGGTTGGCCATACAAAATTGTCCATTAGTGTCCAAAGATCTGCGGGTTAGGGAGATTAGCCATGCTAAATTGTCCGTTTGTGTCCAAAGATGTGCAGGTTAGGTGGATTGTTCATGCTAAATTGCCCCTTAGTGTTCCAGGATGTGCTAGGTTAGAGGGAATAGTGGGGCATCTAAGCAGGAATAGGGCCTGGGTGGGATTGTTGTCAGTGCAGACTCGTTGGGCCGAATGGCCTCCTTCGGCACTGTAGGGATTCTGTGATTAGATTTGATTTATTATTGTCACATGTGGGGATTATCATTGAAGACTTGTGACAATGTACAAATGACTCACTGTCATCGGATATATAAGACCGCTGGGAGATGTGAAGATACTTCACACCTTGACAGAGGTAATGATGATCGATAAGATACAGGATTTGAAACTCAGCTAAGTTCAAGAGGACTCAGTTAAGTGTTGTGTGATCTGGTTTGGTTTTAGTGACATGTACAGGAATTGGAACCAGTGGTTGGAGAGTGTGGCTTACGACAGATCTGAAAAGAATGGCTTCAGCCTCTCTAATCTTAGCTTGCTTGGCTTCCCCATGGGAAGATGTCAGTCAGGAACCATGGACAGCCCCAGTGAGTGAGCTCTGATGAGTGAGTCAACATCCAGGTCAGTATCTATGTCCATTGGAACCAACTGGCACCCACTCCTCATGCTAAAAGCTTTATCGGGTATTTAGAATCTTGATCACAGCATATCCAGGATAAAGTCTGCTGAAGATTAAATCGATGGGAAGACACTGGGAGATGACCTCAGCTACCCTCTCTCCAAAGGCAGCTCAGGAATAGAAGTTATCATACAGTGCCTCCAGTGCAGAAGGAGGCCATTTGGTCCATAGAGCCTCTGACAACAATCCCAATCAGGCTCCATCCTGCATATTTACCGCCTCATCTCCTCACATTCAAGGGCAATTCAGCATGGCCAATCCAACCAACCTGCACATCTTTGGACACTCAGGGACAATTTAGCATGGCCAATCCACCCAACCCTCATATCTTTGGGCACTAAGGGACAATTTAGCATGGCCAATCCCCCTAACCTGCACGTTTGGACTGTGGGAGGAAACCCACACAGGCATGGGCAGACCATGCAAATTCCACATGGACAGTGACCCAAACCGGAAATCGAACCCGGGTCTCTGGCGCTGTGAGGCAGCAGTGCTAACCCACTGTGCCACAGCGGCGTATGAATCTTGTGTAAGGATCTACCGGAGACAGAATACAAAAGACAAATTTGCTTCTCAACTGAGCAATTTACAATTCCAGATGGTTAGAATTTGGACAACAGAACAAACAGTCTGAAGGCAATTCCTGATCAAACGACCTTTGGGCCAGGATTAATAATGTTCCACCAAATCACAGCGATAATTGGATTTTATCTCTTTTTATAATGATTGTACTGTGCACAGCATCAGGAAATCGCATTGTACTGTTCCCTGACTTACACTCTGAACGTGAATACAGGACTAATGATGTGACTTCAGAACCAACTGCTACCATTAACATGGGACGTCAGCTCTTCAGGAATCAGAGAATGTTACAGTGCAAAAGGGGGCCATTCGGCCCATAGTGTCTGCATGAATACAATCCCACCCAGGCCCTACCCCCATAACCCCATGCATTTACCCCAGCTAGTCCTCCTGACACTAAGGGGCAATTTAGCATGGCCAATTCACCTAAACCTCACATCTTTGGGTACTAGGGATAATTTAGCATGGCCAATCCACCTAATCCACACATCCTTGGACTGTGGGAGGATAAGTAAAGTTAAAGTTTATTTATTAGTGTCACAGGTATGGCTTACATTAACACCACAATGAAGTTACTGTGAATTGCCACATTCCGAGGCCTGTTTACGTCAATGCACCTAACCTGCACATCTTTGGAGCGTGGGAGGAAACAAGAGCGCCCAGACGAAACTCTCACAGACACGAGGGGAGAACGTGCAGACTCCGCACAGACAGTGACCCAAGCGGGGAATCAAACCCTCGTCCCTGGCACTGTGGGGCAGCAGTGCTAACCCACTGTGCCTCCAGGAACAGCAGCTTTGTTATCACTCTATTCAGTGCCCAGCCTGAGATGGCCGATTTCCTAATTCACACTGAGATAGGAGATTACTCTGGGGAAAAGTTCTGCTTTCAGTCGCATGGCAAGAAAGGGACAAATCACCAGATACGAGCAATTTATCCCTGAGAAGCGCGATGGATAAAAGCTGTGCCTGCACAAGATTTGAGAGGCATCGCTCATTTCACTATACATACCAGCCTTGAACTGTTTGGAGGTATAACCATAACCTCAAATGGCACAATACAAATTGCTGAATATTTAGAAGCAACATACCTACTCCTGTTTCCCCCCACAGTCTGAAAGATGTGCTGGTTAGGGTGCATTGGCCATGCTAAATTCTCCCTCAGTGTTACCTGAACAGTGGACAGAGTGTGGCAACTAGGGGATTTTCATAGTAACTTCATTGCAGTGTGAATGTAAGCCTACTTGTGACACTAATAAATAAACTTTTTACAGTGCAGAAGGAGGCCATTCAGCTCATCGAGTCTGCACAACCACAATCCCACCCAGCCCCTATACCCATGTATTTACCCTAGCAAGTCCCCCTGACACTAAGAGGCGATTTAGCATGGCCAATCCACCTAACCTGCACATCTTTGAACACTTCAGGAAGCGTAAAGGAGAACATGCCCCTGTCTACATCAATGAGGATGAAATAGAAAGGGTTGCGAACTTCAAGTTTTTAGGTATCCAGATCACCAACAACCTGTCCTGGTACCCCCCTCCATGCCGACACTATAGTTACAAAAGTCCACCAACACCTCTACTTTCTCAGAAGCCTAAGGAAATTTGGCATGTCAGCTACGACTCTCACCAACTTTTACAGATGCACCATAGAAAGCATTCTTTCTGGTTGTATCACAGCTTGATATGGGCTCCTGCTCTGCCCAAGACCACAAGGAACTATAAAAGGTTGTGAATGTAGCCCAATCCATCATGCAAATCAGCCTCCCATCCATTGACTCTGTCTACACTTTCCACTGCCTTGGGGAAAAGCAGCCAGTATAATTAAGGACCCCACACACCCCGGACATTCTCTCTTCCATTTTCTTTCGTCGGGAAAAAGATACAAAAGTCTGAGGTCACATACCAACCGACTCAAGAACAGCTTTTTCCCTGCTGCCACCAGGCTTTTGAATGGACCTACCTCGCATTAAGTTGATCTTTCTCTACATCCTAGCTATGACTGTAACACTACATTCTGCACTCTCTCATTTTCTTCTCTATGAACGGTATGCTTTGTCTGTATAAGGCACAAGAAACAATACTTTTCATTGTATCCCAATACATGTGACGATGAGTCAAATCTAATGTATTCAGTTGATCTTTCTCTACAGCCTAGCAATTGGTAAGATGGTTATACAGGGATATGGGCCAAATGCAGGCAATTGGGATTAGTTTAGGGATATTTAAAAAAGGGCAGCATGGACAAGTTGGGCCGAATGGTCTGTTTCCATGCTGTAAACTTCTATGACTGTAATACATGTGACAATCATAAATCAAATCAAATATTAAGTTGATCTACACCCTAGCTGTAACTGTAACACTACATTCTGCACTCTCTCCTTTCCTTCTCGATGAACAGTATGCTTTTAGTCTGTGTAGTGCACAAGAAACAATACTTTTCACTGTATCACAATACATGGAACAATAATAAATCAAATCAAATCAATATCTACCTCGTATTAAGTTAATCTTTCTCTACACCTTAGCTGTGACTGTAACACTACATTCTGCACTCTCTGCTTTCCTTCTCTATGAACGATATGCTTTGTCTGTATAGCGCGCAAGAAACAATACTTTTCACTGTACAGCAATACATGTGACAATAAGTCAAATCTAATGTATTAAGTTGATCTTTCTCTACACCCTAGCAATGGGTATAGAGGGATACAGGCCAAATGCGGGCAGTTGGGATTAGCGTAGGGATTTAGAAAAAAAGGGCAGCATGGACAAGTTGGGCCAAAAGGTCTGGTTCCATGCTGTAAATCTATATGAGTCTATGACTCTAATACATGTGACAACAATGAGTCAAATCAAATCAAAATCTACCTTGCATTAAGTTGATCTTTCTCTACACCCTAGCTATGACTGTAACACTACATTCTGCACTCTCTCCTTTCCTTCTCTATGAACGGTATGCTTTGTCTGTATAGCGCGCAAGGAACAATACTTATCACTGTATGCTAATACATGTGATAATAATAAATCAAATCAAATCAAATCAGTGATCGTTCAAATAACTCAGACAGACTTTCTTAGAACTGGGATAGCACCAGGTAGTTCCTTTACTTTGAGAGTAACTTTTCCAATAATTTTGTCTGTATTTTTCCTCTGAGACTCGCCATGCAGGCTGATGCCACGATCTCACAGTCAAGGCAATAGCAATTACTTCTTGCCCAAACAATGGTACCAGCCCACTCCAGTGAGCACTGGGTCCCATCTCTTACCATGCTTAGGAGGGTTATTCAACATCTCACGCCTGCCAGAGCAGTGAGTATGATCATTAAAAGAATCAGAGGCAACATATAAGTTAAAGTCTTTTTTAAATGCAGCTTATGGTTTAGAACTGGAATCGAGCGTATGCTGGAGGCAATTGTAGCTTTCGAGAGGGAATTGAATTATTATCTAAAGAGGAAAGAACGGCAGTGCTCCAGGGAATAGACAGGTGGAGTGGGACCAACTTATTTATTCTTACTATTTATTTATTAGTGTCACAAGTAGCTTACATTAACATGGCAGTGAAGTTACTGTGAAAATCCCCTAGTTGCCACACTCTGGTGCCTGTTCGGGTAACACTGAGGGACTTACAGTGTTACAGTCGCAGCTAGGGTGGAGAGAAAGATCAACTTAGTGCTAGGTAGGTCCATGCATAAGTCTGACGGCAGCAGGGAAGAAGCTGCTCGAGTCGGTCGGTATGTGACCTCAGACTTTTGTATCTTTTTCCTGATGAAAGGAGATGGGGGGGGGGGGCCTTGTTCTTATATCTAATGATGTTGGCTGCTTTTCCAAGGTAGCAGGAAGTTAGATGTTGGTGAGAGTCAGACATACCAAATTTCCTTAGTCTTCTGGTCACTGTCTGTGCAGTGTTTTCCCCTGTGACTGCATGGGTTTTCTCCCACAGTCCAAAGATGTGTAGGTTCGGTGGATTGGCCATGCTAAATTGGCCCTTAGCATGTCCGAACAGGTGCCAGAGTGTGGCAACTAGGGAATTTTCACAGTAACTTCATTGCATTATTAATGTAAGCCTATTCATGACACTAATAAATATAAGTAAAGCAACACATTCACAGGTCCAAAGATGCGCAGGTTAGGTGGATTGGCCATGCTAAATTGTCCCTTAGTGTCCAAAGATGTGCGGGTTAGGTGGATTGGCCATGCTAAATTGTCCCTTAGTGTCCAAAGATGTGTAGATTAGGTGAATTGGTCACACTAAATTGCCCCTTAGTGTCCAAAGATGTGTAGATTAGGTGGATTGGCCATGCTAAATTGCCTCTTATGTCCAAAGATATACATTAGGTGGATTGGCAATGGTAAATTCTTCCTTAGGGTCCAAAGATGTGTAAATTAGGTGGATTGGCCATGCTAAATTGCCCTTTAGTGTCAGGGGGACTAGCTAGGGTAAATGCACAGGGTTATGGGGATAGGGCCTGGGTGGGATTGTGGTGGGTGCATACCCAATGGGGCGAGTAACCTCTTTCTGCACTGTATGTTATCGATGTAAGTGGTGAAAAGCCGAAAGGATGAGATATTCATCCTTCGGCACTTGCACAGCCGCAGCCTGAACATCCGAGTACAGCGTCAGGGCTTACGCAGCATTAATAAACACAGCCAGCAGATTCCCCGGTAGTTCTGCCCTTGCTGGAGAAAACTGTATCTGATGAATTGGGTTCACTCAATCATGAAACAAATCGATAAGCCCGCTTTGAGCAGATACAGTCTGCCTTTTAAACCCCTGATAAGGATGTTAAAACAATCTTCCTGTAAACCCGATACATCTTTCACCACCTCACCCTGATTATAAAGCAAAGATAATCCATCACATCCTTTTTCCCTTTTGCATCAACTGTCTGTGTCGAATCAAATACATCTCAGGCAATCCAGTGAAAACATCCTGTATTTAGAAGATTCATTTGATTTTCTATTTATTGGCTCCTTGGTCTAGAAGTATGATTCTCGTCAAGTCATAGAGTCCTTCGGCCCAACTTGTCCATGCCGCCCCATTCTTTTGAAACCCCTAGCCTAATCCCAATTGCCCGCATTTGGTCCGTATGCCTCGAAACCCATCTTATCCATGTAACTGTCTAAACGCTTTTTAAAAGACAAAATTGTACCCGCCTCTACTACTAGCTCTGGCAGCTCGTTCCATGATGTGGAGATGCCGGCGTTGGACTGGGATAAACACAGTAAGAAGTCTCACAACACCAGTTTAAAGTCCAACAGGTTCATTTGGTAGCAAACGCCATTAGCTTTCCTGACGAAGTGGCAGAGCCCCGAAAGCTCGTGGCGTTTGCTACCAAATAAACCTGTTGGACCTTAACCTGCTGTCGTGAGACTTCTAGCTCATTCCAGGCACTCACCACCCTCTGTGTGAAAAAATTGCCCCTCTGGACACTTTTGTATCTCTTCCCTGTCACTTTAAACCTAAAACCTATGCCCTCCAGTTTTAGACTCCCCTACCTTTGGGAGAAGATATTGACTATCTAGCTCATCTGTGCCCCTCATTATTTTATATACCTCTATAAGATCACCCCTCAGCCTCCTACACTCCAGAGAAAAAAGTCTCAGTCTATCCAGCCTCTCCTTATAACTCAAACCATCAAGTACCAGTAGCATCTTAATAAATCTTTTCTGCACTCTTTCTAGTTTAATAATATTCTTTCTATAATAGGGTGACCAGAACTGTACACAGTATTCCAAGTGTGGCCTTATCGATGTCTTGTACAACTTCATCAAGACATTTCAACTCCTGTATTTAATGTTCTGACTAATGAAACCAAGCATGCTGAATGCCTTCTTCACCACTCTGTCCACCTGTGACCTGTCCATTCTGTTGACAGAATGCGAGAGGTCCTGAGTTCAAATCTAGGGCCAACCTCACATTTCTTTTACGGGCAGCATGGTGGTTGGCACTGCTGCCTTACAGCGTCAGGGACCCGGGCTCAAGTAACTGTCTGTGAGGAGTTTGCACATTCTCTCCCCCCCTCACTCGTCTGCGTGAGTTTCCTCCGGGGTTCTGGTTTCCTCCCACAGTCTGAAAGGTGTGTGGATTAGGTGGGTTCGCCATGCTAAATTCGCCCTTAGTGTCCAAAGGTGTGCTGGTTAGGTGGGTTGGCCATACTAAATTGTCCCTTAGTGTCCAAAGATGTGCAAGTTAGGTGGGTTGGCCATGCTAAATTGACTCTTATTGTCCAAAGATGCGCAGGTTAGGTGGGTTGGCCATGTTAAATTGGTACCGATGTTTAAAAAGGGTAGGAGGGATAGCCCTGGTAACTATAGGCCGGTGAGTTTAACGTCAGTGGTAGGCAAGTTGATGAAGAGGATTCTTAGGAATAGGATGTATGAGCACTTAGAGCATTGCGATCTGATTAAGGAAATGCAGCATGGCTTTGTAAAGGGGAAGTCTTGCCTTACGAATCTGGTAGAATTCTTTGAGGAGGTGACAAAAACGGTCGACGAAGGACGAGCCGTTAATGTCGTCTGTATGGATTTCAGTAAAGCGTTTGACAAAGTCCCTCATGGTAGGTTGATAGAGAAGATTAAAGCTCATGGGATACGTGGCCAGGTATCTAGGTGGGTAGAGAACTGCCTTGCAAAGAGGAGTCCGAGAGTAGTAGTGGAGGGGTCCTGTTCTAGCTGGAGGTCTGTCACTAGTGGTGTGCCGCAGGGCTCAGTACTGGGACCTCTTCTCTTTGTAGTGTATATAAATGATTTGGAAGAGGGAGTAGGTGGTGTGATCAGCAAATTTGCTGATGACACCAAGATGGCTGGATTGGTGGGCACTGAGGAGCAGTGTTTGGCAGTACAGCGGGATATTGATAGGCTGGTGTATTGGGCAGATATGTGGCAAATGGAGTTTAATCCGGATAAATGTGAGGTGATGCATTTTGGCCGGAATAATGTAGGGAGGAGTTATATGATAAAGGGTAAGCCCATAAGGAGTATAGAATCGCAGCAAGACCTGGGGGTGCAAGTGCACAAGTCTTTGAAGGTGGCAGTGCAACTGGAGAGTGTGGTGAAGAAAGCCTATGGTATGTTAGCCTTTATAGGAAGGGGTATAGAATGTAAGAGCTGGAGTCTAATGTTGCAATTGTACAGAACGTTGGTTCGGCCGCATTTAGAGTACTGCGTCCAGTTCTGGTCGCCTTACTACCGGAAGGACATGGAGACTCTGGAGAGAGTGCAGAGGAGGTTTACCAGGATGTTGCCTGGTATGGAAGGACTGTAGTATGAGGAAAGATTGAAGAAATTGGGGCTCTTTTCCCTTGAAAGACAGCGACTGAGGGGGGATCTAATAGAGGTATATAAGATTATGAAGGGTATAGATAGAGTAAACAGAGGTAAGCTATTTCCTACGATAGAGACACACAGGACAAGGGGCCATGGGCTTAAGGTGAGGGGGGAGAGGTATAACACAGACATTAGAGGGAGGTTTTTCACACAGAGGGTAGTGGGAGTATGGAATGCTCTGCCAAGTGAGGTGGTGGAGGCAAACACGCTAGAGTCATTTAAGAGTAACTTAGACAGGCACATGACTGGGTTGGAGATGGGTGGATATCGGAGATTGTTTTAAATAAGGGTCATTAGCACTGGGGAGTCCCTGGCAAGGTAAATGGATATGGTACAACAATAATGTTTTTTTTCCTCTTTTCATTCACAGGTTTTAAGTCGGTCCGCCTTGTGTCCAACGAGGGGCATACACGCGATGGGTCGTACTTGGGCTGCTCTTGGTTGTTCGAGATTGGCCTCGTGCTTCATGTCGTTAGTGTGTGCCTAAACCGGACCAGACGCTGGGCAAGACGACAGCTCAGTGACTATCACTGATTGCTGTGCAGACACATGGATTTGGGCCAGTGTCTGTGGGAGTTTGCGCATTCTCCCTGTGCTTGCGTGGGTTTTCTCCGGGTGCTCCGGTTTCCTCCCACACCCCAAAGATGTGCTGTTAGGCTGATTGGCAGTAATAAATTGTCCCTAAATTAGTTTCCCTCAATGTGGATGGCCATAAAACATTAGACAAGGGTCATGGGTGGAGAGGGGGACTGGTGGTGTTGAGGTGGCGGCGCAGGCTCGTTGGGCCGAAGGGCCTGTTTCCTGGGCTGTTTTTGTTCTTTGTTCTTTGTAAATTGCCCCTTAGTGTCCAAAGATGTGCAGCTTAGGTGGATTGGCCATGTTAAATTGTCCCTTGGTGTCCCAAGGTGTGCAGGTTAGATGGATTGGCCATGCTAAATTGCTCCTTTGTGTCCAAAGATGTGTGGGTTAGGTTGATTGGCCATGCTAAATTGCCCCTCAGTGTCAGAGCAGGGTAAATTTATGGGGTTAAGGACATAGGGCCTGGGTGGGATTGTTGTCAGTGTAGGTTTGATGGGCCAAATGGCTTCCTTCTGCACTGTAGAGATTGAATGATTCCTCAATGACTCTTAACTGCCCCTCTGAAACGGCCCAGAAGCCACTAGGTTCAAGGAGCAAGTAGGGATCTGCAACAAACACAGGTCAGCCAGTGACACCCTCGTCCCAGAATACTGTATCCTGCTACAGCTAAAGTTTATTTATTAGTGTCACAAGTAGGCTTACATTAACACTGTAATGAAGTTATTGTGAAAATCTCACAGTCGCCACACTCCGGCGCCTGTTCGGGTTACACTGAGGGAGAATTTAGCGCCTAACCAGCACGTCTTTTGGACTGTGGGAGGAAACCCGAGTACCCGGAGGAAACCCACGCAGACACGGGGAGAATGTGCAAACACTGCACAGACAGTGTCCCAAGCCGGGAATTGAACCCAGGTCCCTGCTAACCACTGTGCTACCGTGACTAGTCCTGGCAGATTAGTGGGAGCACTGTACATGGAGTTAAACTTGGTTTTAAGGCTTAGGTACTCTTAAATTAAGTTCATTTATTAGTCACAAGTCAGGATTACATTAACGCTGCAATGAAATTCACTGCGTCACCACAGTCCAGCGCCTATTCGGGGCAATACACCCTAACCAGCAGGTCTTTCGGACTGTGGGAAGAAATCGGAGCGATCGGAGGAAACCCATGCAGACACAGGGAGAACGTGCAGTCTCCAGACAAACAGTGATCCAAGCCGGGAATCAAACCCAGGTCCCTGGCACTGTGAGACAGCAGTGCTAATCCACTGTGCCACCTTATTTGTGTGAGCATCTACCAGGCAGGTTGCCACCCCATGGGCATGTTTCCATATTTAGCATGCACACTATAGCAATCTATAGTTCAGGTGACCCTTTGTCAAAGCTAAAAAGAGTTTGGCGCCTGTTCGGGTACACTGACGGAGGATTTAGCATGGTCTGATGCATCTAACCAGCATGTCTTTCAGACTGTGGAAGGAAACCGGAGCACCCGGAGGAAACCCTCGCAGACATGGGAGAGAATGTGCAGACTCCACACAGACAATGACCCAAGCCGGGAATCAAACCCGGGTCCCTGGCACTGCGAGGCAGCAGTGCTAACCACTGTGCCACTTATTTGTGTGAGCAGCTACCAGGCAGGTTGGGGAACTGGGAGGAACCCGAATCCTCCAAGGTTTTTGCAGTGCACCAGTCAACTTGCGATGACAGAAAAAAACCTGCTCCTTGATAATTAAAGCTACTCTCAGCCAGAAGTCTCTGCCATCTGGGAAATAAAGGCTTCTTTCTTCGCCTGAAATCATTATCGCCTCCCGTACGCACCTGTTCGAAATTCTCTTGCCCAGCGATAAGATCAATGTCTACACAAAGGCATTCTGTGTAAGGGCTTCGCTCCAAACTGGCAATTTGAGTTAAATTTCTCAACAAATTCTCTCACACCACAAAGAGGCAGATGACTAATAAGGATACTCTGCAAGTTCTTTGTTGAAAAAATAATCATTCGCTGTTTGGGAATAGGCTATTCTTGTAGCACCAAGATCCCGTGGGTCAGAAGAGTTTCCACATTTACTTTTTTTTTCCATCATTTATTGCTGTATTTTCGGCTGATGAAGTTGGGAGGATAACAGCGTGTGCAATCAGGCTTGGATATGGTAATTGCAATGGGAAAAGCTACGGGGAAAGCCTTATTAAAAGAAGAAACAAGCGGAGGTCTATATATCGGCAGGGAGCAAGTGGTCAAAGGGCTTGACATCGAGGCTCGGTACATGACCAGCGCGGATTCCAAAAAAACACAGGCCAGGGGGACGCAAAAAGAACTCTTTGCATTCTCCAGTCTCTTGCTGTGTTCACTGATCGCAAGTAGTCAGGATGTGGAGATGCTGGCATTGGACTGGGGTAAACACAGTAAGAAGTCTGACAACACCAGGTTTAAAAATTGGTTGGACTTAAACCTGGTGTTGTCAGACTTCTTACTGTGTTCACTGATCGCAGCCAGGGTGGTATTATACAACTGTGCCCCGCATCAGGAAACAATCTATTAGGGTCCCTGCTCTGAATTGCTAGCCAGTAGGGGTGGCATGGTGGCACAGTGGGTTAGCACTGCTGCCTCACAGCGCCAGGGACCCCCGGGTTCGATTCCCGGCTTTGGGGCACTGTCTGTGTGGAGTCTGCATGTTTTCGCTGCCGTGTCTGCATGGGTTTCCTCCGGGTGCTCTGGCTTCCCCCCACAGTTCTGAAAGATGTGCAGATTGCGTGGAATGGCCATGCTAAATTGCCCCTGAGTGTCCAAACATATGCGGGTTAGGTGGATTGGCCACGCTAAATTGACCCTTAGTGTCCAAAGATGTTCAGGTTAGGTGGATTGGCCATGATAAATTGCCCCTCAGTATCCAAAGATGTGCAGGTTTGGTGAATTGACCATGCTAAATTGGCCCTTAGTGTCCAAAGGTGTTCAGGTTAGGTGGAATGGCCATGATAAATTGCCCCTCAGTATCCAAAGATGTGCAGGTTTGGTGAATTGACCATGCTAAATTGGCCCTTAGTGTCCAAAGGTGTTCAGGTTAGGTGGATTGGCCATGCTAAACTGCCCCTTAGCATCAGGGAATTAGCAGGGTAAATATGTGGGGTTACAGGAATAGGGGCTGGGTGGGATTGTGTCAGTGCAGACTTGATGGTCTGACTGGCCTCCTTCTGCACTGCACAGATTCTATGATTCTAAATGAACAGGGGTATAGCACAAAAGGGAAGGTTTTGGATATATTCTCCCTATTTTATTGTTTATGCTATCGAGTAGCAGCTGTTCATTATTCTACCTTTTACACACGCACCCTCTAGACATATCTTTTGTTTTTTTGTCCCATTACCAGTCCCTTTTGGCCTACATCACCAACTCCCATCCTGTAATCTCTCCAGATCCTCCCTGTTGTTCTCTTTCCAATCTCTTACTGAATCACAGAACCCCTGCAGGGCAGGAAGAGGCCATTCGGCCCACTGAGTCTGCACCAACCACAATCCCACCCAGGCCCGATCCCCTAACCCCATGCATTTATCCCAGCTAGTCCTCCTGACACTAAGGGGCAACTTAGCATGGCCAATCCAACTCACCTGCGCATCTTTGGACACTAAGGGGCAATTTAGCATGGCCAATCCACCCAACCTGCATATCTTTGGACACTATGGAGCAATTTAACACAGCCAATCCACCTAACCTGCATATCTTTGGACACTAAAGAGCAATTTAGCACGGACAATCCAAATAACCTGCATATCTTTGGACACTAAGGGACAATTTAGCATGGCCAATCCACCTAAACTGCACATCTTTGGAATGTGGGAGGAAACCGGAGCATCCGGAGGAAACTCATGCAGACACGGGGGAGAACATGTAGACTCTACACAGACAGTGACTGAAGCCAGGTATCAAACCCTGATCGCTGCTGCTGTGAGGCAGCAGTGCCAAGCCACTGTGTCACTGACCCAGACCCTATCTATCCCTGTAATCACACTTATTTACCCTGCAAACCCACCTGACACTAATGGCCAATTTACCTTGGTCAATCCACCTAACCTGCACATCTTTGGACTTGCTTTAAAGGCATCACATTTCTGACTTTAGCCATTTCCAATGAAAGGCCATCAGCCCAAAACATTAACTCTATTCCTGTTTCCATAGATGCTGCCTGCCGTGCTGGGTACTGCCAGCCTTTTCTAGTTCAAATCAGGTAAAGACTTGGTCAGATGGATATAGAGGAATATGAGCCAAATGTGGGTAATTGGGACATTGGGACTAACTTAGCAGGAAGAAAAAAGGGCAGCACGGACAGAACTGTGTACAGTTCTGGTCACCCTATTATAGAAAGGATATTATTAAACTAGAAAGATTTACAAGGATGCTACCAGGACTTGATGGTTTGAGTTATAAGGAGAGGCTGGTGACTGGGACTTTTTCCTCTGGAGTGTCGGAGACTGAGGGGTGATCTTATAGAGGTCTATAAAATAATGAGGGGCATAGATCAGCTAGATAGTCAATATCTTTTCCCAAAGGTAGGGGAGTCTAAAACTAGAGGGTATAGGTTTAAGGTGAGAGGGGAGAGATACAAAAGGGACCAGAGGGGCATTTTTTTCACACAGAAGGTGGTGAGTGTCTGGAACAAGCTGCCAGAGGTAGTCGTAGAGGCAGGTACAATTTTGTCTTTTAAAAAGTACTTAGACAGGTTACATGGGTCAGATGGGTATAGAGGGAAAGGAGCAATTGGGACCAGCTTAAGGTTTAAAAAAAGGGCGGCATGGACAAGTTGGGCTGAAGGGCCTGTTTCCATGCTGTGAACCTCTCTGAATATGACCCCTTCTTTTTCTCTGCCCCATCACGGCTCACTATAGCATTTGGTTACAGGAGATAAAAACTACGACCAAGTTGCAGCACCCTGACACTGGTGGGTCAATGATGTCCAGTGATACGATTCAATGCTCTACACTTGATCAGAGTTTACATATGCTCCTCATGTCCTTGGAAAGGATGGAAGGAACCATTCAGTGGCCAGGGAAGTTCAGAATAGGCACTGAACCTTGTCAGTGCTGGTCAGAAACCAAGGACAAATTTAACACAACCTACTGGTAACCTTTCCAGCAAGGGAACTTCTAGATTTTTTTATATTCATTCATGGGATACAGGCAGCGCTGGCTGGGCCAGCATTTATTGCCCAACCCTAGTTGCCCCTTGGAGGGGCAGTTGAGAGTCAACCACATTGCTGTGGCTCTGGAGTCACATGTAGACCAGGCAGGGGTAAGGACGGCAGATTTCCTTCCCTAAAGGACATTAGTGAAGCAGGTGGGTTTTTCGGACAATCGACAATGGTTTCACGGACATCGGCACAATCATTGAATCCCTACAATGCAGAGAAGGCCATTCAGCCCATCAAGTCTGCACTGACCATGATCCCATCAAGTCTGCACTGACCACAATCCCATCCAGGCCCTATTCCCGTAACCCTACATATTTACCCTGCTAATCCCCCGACACTAGGGTCAATTTAGCACGGCCAATCCACCTAACCCGCACACCTTTGGACACTAAGTGGCAATTTAGCATGGCCAATCCACCTAACCTGCACATCGTTGGACACTAAGGGGCAATTTAGCATGGGCAATCCACCTAACCTACACATCTTTGGACAGTAAGGAGCAACTTAGCATGGCCAATCCACCTAACCTACACATCTTTGGACAGTAAGGGGCAATTTAGCATGGCCAATCCACCTAACCTGCACATCTTGGATACTAAGGGGCAATTTAGCATGGCCAATCCACCTAACCCGCACATCTTTGGACACAATGGGGCAAATCAGCATGGTAAATCCCCTAACCTAGACATCTTTCAGACTGCAGGAGGAAACTGCAGCACCCGGAGGAAACCCACGCCGACACGGGGAGAATGTCCAGACTCCACACAGACAGTGACCCAAGGCTGGGAATTGAACCCGGGTCCCTGGCACTGTGTGGCAGCACTGCTAACCAACGTGCCACCCATTATTTAGGATATGTATGTCCTCGTTATATGCGCCAATATAACGTCCTCATGAATCCTGGGTTACCGAGCTGTTTAAGCACAGAATTAGCACTTGTCCCAGTTGAAATGGCAAAATTTCATTAAAGCCCTACTGAGATAATGGCTGTACCTCTACTCATTGCAATTTAGCGTGCCTTACAGCCACTACTTACTCCTGGCACGGATTTTAATGGTATGCTTCTGTAGTGAAATAAAACCAGATATTACTCCTATTTAATCTATATAATTTCAGATGAAATGCATGGTTTGATTAGTGGAGCTTCCCATCTGTCACTCTGTTATGACAAACAACATGGGGATTTGAGAAAAATGCCTGCTGGAAGAGCAAGTGCAGCTTGCGGGAACGCCCCTGATTTACATTTCATATTTACTGGTTGGAACAGGTTTCTCGCATCTTATCCAAATTAAAGCTCCAGATGCCAGGTTGGATGATTTGCCAGTGCATGGCTGTAGACATCCACAGACCTGAAGTTACAACACAAGGCTGTGTCAGCAAAGAAAAAATATCGCCTCCCAATTGCCACTCAACCTATTTCGCATTCAGAACTTTCCTCAGTTTTACTGACAGTTAAGCTTCCTGTTGTTTGTCTACCTATCTGTCCTCCAGCGGACAGGTGGCACAGTGGTTAGCATTGCCGCGTCACACAGCACCAGGCACCTGGGTCCTATTCCTGGCCTGAGTTCACTGTGGACGTTCTCCCCCCCCCCCGGTGTCTGCGTGGATTAATTCCAGGTGCTCCGGTTTCCTCCCACAGTCCAAAAGGTGTGCCAGTTAGGTGCATTAGCCACGCTAAATTAACCCTTAGTGTCCAAAGGTGTGTCGGTTAGGTGGTTTGGCCTTGCTAATTGGTCCCTTAGTGTCCAAAGATGTACAAGTGGCTTGGCCATGCTAAATTGCCACTTCGTGTCCAAAGATGTGAAGGTTAGGTGGATTGGCCATGCTAAATTGCCCCTTAATGTCCAAAGATGTGAAGGTTAGGTGGATTGGCCATGCTAAATTGCCCCTTAATGTCCAAAGACATGTAGGTTTGGTGGATTATTGGGGTAAAAATGTGGGGTTATGAGGATAGGGCCAAGGTAAGAGGCTCTGTGAGAGAATCAGTGCAGGCTTGATGGGCCAAATGACCTCTTTCTGCACCGTAGAGAATCTCTGAATTCAACTCCCAAGAAATATGTGCACCCCTTTAATCCCGTTACCTTGTGTTTGTCCAATTTTAATCACTCCATCCTTGGTGGCCACGTCTTTGGTTGCTTGTTTCCCCTCCAGATGGCTGTATTTCTGCCCTCACTTCCTGTGTGCCCCCCCCCCCCATGCTTCTGAGCACCTCCATCAAATCTCTCAAGCTTCTCTTCTGCCTTCTCCATGTATCCGCATAATTGAAGTCCAACATCCTTGGGACTATGCCCTAAATCTTTTCTGCACCTTCTCTGTAGTCGTCACTTCCCTGGAGTGCATTGCAATGCCCAAACATGGTTACAATAGGGTGAGAAAGCGTTTAGGTGTCCAGATCATTCACAACCTGTCCTGGTCCCCCCCACGCCGACACTCTCGTTAAGAAAGCCCCACCAACGCCTCTGCTTTCTCTGAAGACTAAGGAAATTTGGCATGGCAGCTACGACTCTCACCAACTTTTACAGATGCACCATAGAAAGCATTCTTTCTGGTTATATGGTATGGGCTCCTGTTCTGACCAAGACCACAAGAAACTAAAAGGTTGTGAATGTAGCCCAATCCATCACGCAAACCAGCCTCCAATCCATCAACTGTCTACATTTCCCGCTGCCTCGGGAAAAGCAGCTGGCATATTTAAGGAACCCCCTGGACATTCTCTCTTCCACTACCTTCCTTTGGGAAAAAGATACAAAACTCTGAGGTCATGTACCAACTGACTCAAGAACAGCTTCTTCCCTGCTGCTGTCAGACTTTTGAATGGACCGACCTCACATTAAGTTGATCTTTCTCTACACCCTCGCTATGACTGTAACACGACATTCTGCACCCTCCCCTTTCCTTCTCGGTGAACGGTGTGTTTTGTCTGTATAGCATGCAAGAAACAGTACTTTTCACTGTATCCCAATACATGTGACATTAATAAATCAAATCAAATCAATTCAAAAGCAGAGACGTTGGTGGGCTTTCTTAACTGTACTGTTGGTATGGGGTGACCAGGACAGGTTGTTGGTGATCTGGACACCGCGAAACGCTTTGTGACTTTCCTCTGCTGTAAAATGCATCTGTGAGACAACTGAGCAGGGTTGGTACATCGCACTTGCTCATCACAACTCAGATTGTAGTAAGCATCTCCACTAAGGAAATGTAAGAGGTGGGATTTCTGGTCAAGCTCGCCACAAGATCGGAAAATCCAGCCCGAGGTCAATAGACCTTTGCGATTCCCGTGGCGGGAGGGATGGGAAAAACCCACCCAAGGAGTCAAAACCAGTTGTACAAGGACATTTCAAGCTCTGTAAAAAGTACCTCTTTGACCAAGATTTGTCCTGTCCTAACATTTGGGTGGCACAGCGGCACAGTGGGTTAGCACTGCTGTCACACAGCGCCAGGGATCCAGATTCAATTCCCGGCTTGGGTCACTGTCTGTGTGGAGTCTGCATGTTCTCCCCATGTCTGCATGGGTTTCCTCCGGGTGCTCTGGTTTCCTCCCACATTCCAAAGGTGTGCTGGTTAGGTGCATTGGCCATGCTAAATTGCACCTTAGTGTCCAAAGATGTGTAGGTTAGATGGATTGGCTATGCTAAATTGACATTTAGTCTCCAAAGATGTGCGGGTTAGGTGGATTGGCCACGCTAAATTGTCCCTTAGTGTCCAAAGGTGCGCAGGTTAGGTGGATTGCCCATGCTAAATTGTTCCTTAGAGTCCAAAGATGTGCAGATTAAGTGAATTGGCTGTGTTAAATTGCCCCTTAGTGTCCAAAGATGTGAGGGTTAGGTGGATTGGCTATGTTAAATTCCCCTTAGTGCCCAAAGATGTGTAGGTTAGATGGATTTGCCATGCTAAATTGCATTTTACGGCCAGGGGGACTAGCTAGGGTAAATGCATGGGGCCTGGGTGGGATTGTGGTCAGTGCAGATTCAATGGGCTGAATGGCCTCCTTCTGCACTGTAGGGATTCGATGATTGTATTCTATCGTCTCCTCATAGAGACACAGAAGACAGAAGCAGGAGGAGGCCATTCAGCCCTTCGAGCCTGCTCTGCCATTCATCACCATCATGGTTGATCATCCAACTCAAATAGCCTAATCCTGCTTTCTCCCCATAACCTTTGATCCCGATCACCGCAGTGCTATATCCAGTCACCTCTTGAATACAGTGATAAATTTTAATTGACAATAATCCTTTGTAATTATCCTTCATATTATTCAAAGTGAGACAGAATAAGGCAACTTGTTGCTGTCCAACTTAGCTCTGCACTATGGGTTGTCAACAAGTAAATGAGAGGGTTCCAATTTGAATGAATATCAAACACAGGAAGAGGCAAGTGATAAGGTAATTAGCGGGGAGGGCTAGGATATAAGAGCAGGGATGTGCTTCTGAGGCTGTTTATGACTCTGGTCAGACCCCATTTGGAATACTGTGAGTAGTTCTGGGCCCCGTATCTAAGGAAGGATGTACTGGCCTTGGAAAGGGTCCACAGGAGATTCACAAGAATGAGCCCTGGAATGAAGAGCTTGTCGTATGAGGAATGGTTGAGGACTCTGGATCTGTACTTGTTGGAGTTTAGAAAGATGAGGGGGAGATCTTATTGAAACTTACAGGATATTGTGAGGCCTGGATGGAGAGGGTGTTTCCACTAGTAGGAAAAACTTAGAACAGGGCACAACCTCAGGCTAAAGAGACGATCCTCTAAAACAGAGATGAGGAGGAATTTCTTCAGCCTGAGAGTGGGGAATCTGTGGAACTCTTTGCTGCAGACGGCTGTGGAGGCCGGGTCATTGAGTGTCTTTAAGAAAGAGATAGATAGGTTCTTGATGAATAAGGGGATCAGGGGATATGGGGAAAAGGCAGGAGAATGGGGATGAGAAAAATATCAGCCATGATTGAAGCAATCTTGATGGCCTAATTCTGCTCCTATGTCTTATAGCACACTGGGGTATCTCTGAACCTGCCAGTTTGGTCAATGAATTCCTTATGCAGAATTTAATATCAAAGACAAATACAACAGAATATGAATGATTTTTTTTCCAACTTTACTTTATCTGTAATGTTGACAGCTTTTTTTTTGCTTTTGCTAACAGTGACCTATACAGTGGAAAGGCATAAATTAATTAATCTCATGTCAGTCAAAGTCAGCGAGGCACAGTTTCGTTATTCAGAACACAAGTTGGACGTTGCATTTGGAAGGCACTCAGATGATTTATGAAATCCTGGGCACGAAGGGAAATTGCAAAGTCCACATTGTACTAGTACTCATTCATGGAAAGCAGCCCGGACCATCGAGTGAACAGGTTGCACAAGCACTGTCCCAGCTCATGGGCGTCCTTCTCCATTTTCTGTTCAAAGCAAGATCAGAAGCAAGCTGAAGCCTGCTCCTCAGACCCATCTCTTCATCATACCTCTCGTTTAGAATCATAGGATCCCTACAGTGCAGAAGGGGGCCTTACATCCATCGAGTCTGCACCAACCACAATCCCAACTAGGCCCTATTCCCGTAACCCCTCATATTTACCCTGCTAATCCCTCTGACATTAAGGGGCAGTTCAGCATGGCCAATCCAACTAGTCCACACATCTTTGGACACTAAGGGACAATTTAGCGTGGCCAATCGACCTAACCTGCACATCTTTGGACACTAAGGGACAATTTAGCATGGCCAATCAACCTAGCCCACACATCTTTGACATTAACAAAAAATTTAGCACGGCCAATCCACCTAATCTGAACGCCTTTGGTGTGTGGGAGGAAACCGGAACACCCAGAGGAAACCCACACAGACACAGGGAGAATGTGCAGACTCAACACAGACAGTGACCAGAGAGACTGGAATTGAATAAGGGTCCCTGACGCTCTGAGGCAGCAGTGCGCGAGAGTGCCGCCACATTATCTGTAGCTAAAGGGAGACTCTATCTAAATGATGCAACAGCACCCTGGACCATAACTGGCAAGGGCACCGCTTGGTGCAAAGGTGACACACAAGATCAGTGAGATCCAGATTCCAGTTTGGTTTCATCCCTGCTCTGCACTAAGTTTGTTGAACTCAGTTCAGTGGCAGCACAGGATTAATAAAAGCGCGGCTGGATTAGCTGGAAGTCAGCGAGGGATTTTGCTTCTGATCACTGTTCAGTGATTACTGCTGGAAAGTTCCCAAAATGTAAGTATCAGGTGAGGGCAAGATTACACCCACATTGATTGAATATCTCACTGACTGGTGTCACACTGCAGGAATATTACCAGCAAGGTTCCTGTTAAGCTGTGCATATATGCAGCGACCTGCAAGGTGCCAAGCGGGCCTTACCCTGTGATAAATGAGAGAGCGGGAAAAAGAATTTAAATCAAAACAAAATGGGCTGCACACAGCAATTAAACACTGAGTAACAGGGCAGGATTAGATGTGTTATCTATCGGTCGGCTACGTCTGAGGGCAGTGTTATTTTGAGGTTATCTCTTACCTGGAGATACGTGGGTCACAATGTCAATGGCACTCTCAAATATGGGGGGAGCATAATGGCACAGAGTTATAGAGATTTATAGCATGGAAACAGGCCCTTCGGCCCAACTTGTCCATGCCACCCCTTTTTTTAACCACTGAACTAGTCCCAATTGCCTGCGTTTGGCCCATATCCCTCTATACCCATCGTATCCATGTAACTGTCTAAATGTTTTTTAAAAGACAAAATTGTACCTGTCTCTACTACTACCTCTGGCAGCTCATTCCAGACTCTCACCATCCTCTGTGTGAAAAAATTGCCCCGTTGGACCATTTTGTATCTCTCCCCTCTCACCTTAAACCTGTCCCCTCTAGTTTTGGGAAAAGATATTGACTATCTAGCTGATCTGTGCCCCTCATCATTTTATAGACCTCTATAAGATCACCCCTCAGCCTCCTACGCTCCAAAAAAAAATTCCAGTCTATCCAGCCTCTCCTTATAACTGTGAGGCACAATGGTTAGCACTGCTGCCTCACAGCACCAGGGACCCAGGTTCAATTTCTGGCTTGGGTCACTGTCTGTGTGGAGTTTGCACATTCTCCTCATGATTGTGTGAGTTTCCTCCGGGTGCTCTGGTTTTATCCCACAGTCTAAAGATGTCTGAGTTAGGCTGTTTGGCTGTGCTAAATTGACCCTGGTTTCTGGGGGATTAGCAGGGTAAATATGTGGGGTTACAGGGATAGGGTGGGATTGTGGTTGGTGCCTGCTTAATGGGCCGAATGGCTTCCTTCTGTACTGTAGGGATTCTATGAAAGCATACTGTACATAGCTAAGGAAAGCAGAGAGTGCAGAATGTAGTGCTACAGTCATAGCTAGGGTGTAGAGAAAGACGAACTTAATACAAGATAGGTTCATTTAAAAGTCTGCCAGCAGAAGGGAAGAAACTGTTTCTGAGTCGGTTGGTACATGACCTCAGACTTTTGTAACTGCTTACCACTACCTTCTCAAGGACAAGTGAGGAAGGACAATAAAAGTTATAGTTTATTTATTAGTGTCACAAATAGACTTACATTAACACTGCAATTAAGTTATTGTGAAATCCCCCTAGTTGCCACACTCCGGCACCTGGTCGGATCAATGCACCCTAACCAGCACGTCTTTCAGACTGTGGGAGGAAACCGGAGCACCCAGAGGAAACCCACGCAGGCATGAGCAGAACATGCAGACTCCGCATAGAGATCAGAAATGGCCTGTCAAGTCTGCACCGACAACAATCCCACCCTATCCCTGTAACCTCATATAGTTACCCTGCTAATCCCCCAGAATGTCTCAGAATTGACTCGCCTGAAGAAGGAGTGACACTCCGAAAGCTTGTGCTACCAAATAAACCTGCTGGACTTTAACCTGGTGTTGTGAGACTCCTTACTGTGAATCCCCCAGAAACCAGGGTCAATTTAGCACGGTCAATGCAACCTAACCAGCACATCTTTGGATTATGGAAGGAAACCGGGGCACCCGGAGGAAATCTACGCAGACATGGAGAGAATATGCAGATTCCACACAGACAGTCACCCGAGCCGGGAATCAAACCTGGGTCCCTGGTACTGTGAGGCAGCAGTGCTAACCCACTGTGCCACCGTGGCACCCTGAACCCAAGAACGAGAAAAAGGATTCTTGTTTTCATGGGCCTTATAAGCTGGCATCAGACTATCCAGTCTATTCGGATGTCTAATCTGGCATTAATCTGGTGTTGGTGAGGTTCAATATCTGGCTTCACGAGTTTTAGAACATCACCACTTTGTCTACAGGCACTGTGAAGTCTTGTCAATATTCTGCTTTGGGAACTGAAGGGAGGACTGTCGCTTAACAAACGTAAAGAGGGGAGAGGGGGGCATGAGTAATTTATTACAGTGCTGTTCTGTCAAGATCAGAAAGGGATATGAAGAGATATGATCTCTGGAATCAGAGCTCCAATACCTGGCTTCATAAGAACATAAGAAATAGGAGCAGGAGTAGGCCATCTGGCCCTTCGAGCCTGCCCCGCCATTCAATAAGATCATGGCTGATCTGTCGTGGCTCAGTTCCACATTCCCGCCCTCTCCCCATAACCCTTAATCCCCTCTCTTATCAAAAACCCATCAACCCGCGTCTTAAAAATATTTAGCGAGGCAGCCTCCATCACTTCAACGGGCAGAGAATTCCAGAGATTCACCACCCTTTGAGCGAAGAAATTCTTCCTCAACTCCGTTCATGAGTCTTAGACCTCCAAAAACTCAATCCCAATGAAAATGAGATAATTCCCACCTCTCTCTCTGTTAACCTAAAAGCTTTTAATCAATGCTATTTCACTCATTTCATTTTCTTGCGCATGCTACAGTATTTACAGCGTTCCCAGCACTGGAAAACATCGAGATTGACATCGAGTGCGAAGATCGTGCATTATCATACTCTGTCGAAGCTGAATCACCACTGGGTTAATGATGAAATTTTCAGCTCCTCTTAATTTAGTTCCCGCACATTATCAGCTCAGTAAATCCTCCCAGCCAGAATCTACAATTATCTCACAGTCACAAGCAAACACAGGAAAAAGGCTAGGGAAGAAGCCCATCGATGAGCTCTCAGTCCATCACACTGTGTGCAACTCTCTGACTGTTCAAACTCGGTTCTTAAATCGACAGACATTGGGAGGAGGGGTGGGGGAGCGAGAGAGAAGGGACAAATTGAAAGCATTTTATTATAACCAATTGATTGGCTAAGGATAGCAAAAATATGTGTTTGTTTCCCTCCCCTTTCATCTTCTCCAGAAGATAATAATTCACGCTGGGGTTCATTCCAGCATTCTATCAAACTGCAATGTCATGTGTACGCTCAGAGCGAATTGGCAGGCTATCTGATGGATAGTCACCAAGCAACCATTTATGCACGTAAAAATCAGGATTCTACTTCCCAATTGTAGAATCCCTATAGTGCAGAAAAGGGGCCATTTTGTCCATTGAGGGTGCACCGACAACAATCCCACCCAGACCCTCTCCCCAGGTCTGTACCCAGTGTAATAAGTCTTCGTAGGTGCGTTGACAATAATCTCTCCCTCAATGTCAACAAAACTAAGGAGATTGTCATCGACTTCAGGAAGCATAAAGAAGAACACGCCCTTGTCTACATCAATGGGGACGAAGTAGAAAGGTCGAGAGATACAGGTTTTTAGATGTCCCCATCACCAACAACCTGTCCTGGTCCCTCCATGCCAACACTATAGTTAAGAAAGCCCACCAATGCTTTCTCAGAAGACTAAGGAAATTTACCTTGACAGCGACGACACTCACCAACTTTTACAGATGCACCATAGAAAGTATTTTAGTGGTAGTTATTGTTGGTGCAAACTCAATGGGCTGAAGGGCCTTTTCTGCACTGTATGACTCTAAATGCCATTTAGAATTACCAAATGGACAATATTCAAGCTTGGGCTGAGATGCAACAAGTCATACCGGAGCCACACAAATGCAATACAATGATCATCTCAAACAAGATAAGTGTCTAACCATCACCACCCATTAACATTCAACTGCTGAATCTTACACTATCAACATCCTGGAGGTTACCATTGAGATAGAGAATCTGGTGAACTGGTGTAGCAACAAGAATCTCTCCCTCAATGTCAACAAAACGAAGGAGATTGTCATCGACTTCAGGGAGCGTAAAGGAGAACATGCCCCTGTCTACTTCAACGGGGATGAAATAGAAAGGGTCAAGAGCTTCAAGTTTTCAGGTGTTTAGATCACCAACAACCTGTCCTGGTCCCCCCATGCCAACACTGTAGTTAAGAAAGCCCCACCAATGCCTCTAGTTTCTCAGAAGACGAAGGAAATTTGGCTTGTTAGCTACAACTCTCACCAATCTTGACAGATGCATCGTAGGAAGCATTCTTTCTGGTCGTATCACAGCTTGGTATGGGCTCCTGCTCTGCCCAAAACTGCACAAAACTACAAGAGGTCGTGAATGTAGCCCAATCCATCACATAAACCAGCTTCCCATCCACTGACTCTGTCTACACTCCCTGCTGCCTTGGCAAAGCAGCCAGCATAATTAAGGGTCCCATGCACCCCGGACATTCTCTCTTCCAACTTCTTCCACTGGGAGAAAGATACAAAAGTTTGAGGTCACGTACCAACCAACTCAAGGACAGCTTCTTCCCTGCTGCCATCAGACTTTTGAATGGACCTACCTCGCATTAAGTTGATCTTTTCTACACCCTAGCTGTGACTGTAACACTACATACTGCATTCTCTCCTTTCCTTCTCTATGGAAGCTAAGGGGCAATTTAGCATGGTCAATCCGCCAAACCCTCACATCTTTGGACATTAAGGAGCAAAGTTCCTTAGTTCTATGCAGACATGGGGAGAACGTGCAAACTCTGCACAAACAGTGACCCAAGCCAGGAATCAAACCCAGGACCCTGGCGTTGTGAGGCAGCAGTGTAAACTACAGTGCCACCGTGCCATTCATTAGACAAGCTGTACAAAAAAATGTTTGAACAAAACTATTCTTTTCTCCCCCTTCTCCTGCATTTACTCACAGTAAGATCCTGGAGTTGATGCATCCTTTTTAAGGGCACAGTGGTTAGCACTGCTGCCTCACAGCGCCAGGGACCCGAATTTGATTCCCAGCTTGGGTCACTGTCTGTGCGGAATCTGCAGTTTCTCCCCATGTCTACATGTGTTTTCTAATCGGCAATTTAGCATGGACAATCCACTTAACCTGCACATCTTTGGACACTAAGGGGCAATGTAGCATGGCCAATCCACCTAACCCGCACATCTTTGGGCACTGAGGGACAATTTAGCATGGTCAACCCACCTAACGCACACATCTTTGGGCACTGAGGGGCAATTTAGCATGGTCAATAATTAATTTAACATTGGCTGTGCTAAATTCTCCCTCAGCGCACCGAACAGGCACTGGAGTGTGGCGACTCGGGGATTTTCACAGTAACTTCATTGCAGTGTTGATGTAAGCCTTACTTGTGACACTAATAAATAAACTTTAAACTTTTTCTCCCACATCCGAAAGGCGTGCTGGTTCGAGTGCATTGGCCATGCTAAATTCTCCCTCAGTGTTATACCCGAACAGGCACCGAGTGTGGCGACCAGAGGATTTTCACAGTGACTTCACTGCAGTATTAATGTCAGCCTTAATTGTGACACTAATAAATAAACTTTAAAAGGCAAATCTGTCAATCCAGGCTTCTCCTTAAATAAAGAAGGATGAAGGCCCCTCTGTTAAAGAGACCCCGAATGTGAACCGCTTTTCCTGCTGCCGGCAGCATGCTTTGCCCATTAATCTCAATCGGGGATTACTCTGAAGGCACAGCTTTGTAAATTCAGCGGACTTCAAGCTCATTACCAATGCGCGCTGCGACACACTGATGGCATGCCCACAGAACGGGACGGTGTTAAAACAAATAACGCCGGAGAAACGGCAAAACAAAAAATGAAATGCTCATTAGAGTGCAGAAAAAAATTACATGAACATTGTTCTGAAGATGAATTATAGTCACTGCGAGTGAACCAAGATACTTGTGACTGTTAATCATAAGTGCAGTAATTGTTCATTTGTAATGGTATGCCTTCATAAGAAATTAGATGTAATGAGCTTTTAGCAAATACAGTTCAGCCTCTTGGCTAATATCTGCATACATGGTACAACCTTTTCCTCATAAATTATAATGAACAACCATTTAGAGATTAATGTTTGGGACTGGCTAATTATAAATTTAAATTTGCCAGGTTAACTTTTTCGACTTTAGAACCTGAGGAACAAAGGAAGCACAGAACTTCATGCGTCAGTGCACAATATGCCACAGTACGGCGTGATTTTTGTGATTTTTATGATTTTTATTTTTCTCTCTGTTTATTCTGTGGGATGTGGGTGTCCCTGGCTGGGCTCGCATGAGGGCGGCACGGTGGGTTAGTGCTGCTGCCTCACGGCGCCAGGGAGCCTGATTCGATTCCCAGCTTGGGTCACTGTCTGTGTGGAGTTTTCATGTTCTCCCCCACACACACACACACAAACACACACACACACACCCCCCGCCCAGTGTCTGCGCAAGTTTCCTCCGGGCGCTCCGGTTACCCCTCATAGTTCAAAGGTGCGCAGATTAGGTGGATTGGCCATGCTAAATTGCCCCTTAGTGTCCAAAGATGTGTGGGTTAGATGGATTGACCATGGTAAATTGCCCCTCAGTGTCCCACGATGTGCGGATTAGGTGGATTGGCCATGCTAATTTGCCCCTCAGTGTCCATAGATATGCGGGTTAGGAGGAATGGCCATGCTAAATTGCCCCTTAGTGTCCAAAGCTGTCCGGGTTAGGTGGATTGACCATGCTAAATTGCCCGTTAGTGTCCGAAGCTGTCCGGGTTAGGTGGATTGGCCATGCTAAATTGCCCCTTAGTGTCCGAAGCTGTCCGGGTTAGGTGGATTGGCCATGCTAAATTGCCCCTTAGTGTCCGAAGCTGTCTGGGTTAGGTGGATTGACCACGCTAAATTGCCCGTTAGTGTCCCAGTAAATGTAGATGGAGATGTGGAGATTCCAGCGTTGGACTAGGGTTTCTTCTGCCGTGATTATGAACTAACCTCCAATCACCTGATGAAGGAGCAGCACTCTGAAAGCCTCGTGATTCCAAATAAACCTGCTGGACTTTACCTTGGTGGTTGTGAGACCTCGAACTGTGCAAAGAACATGAGAGGCGTGGGTAGGGAAAATGCACTCAGTCTTTTTCCCAGGGTTGGGGAATCGAGGGTACAGGTTTAAGTTAAGAGGAGAAAGAATAAACGGGAACCTGAGGAGCAAACTGTTTTACACAGAAGGTGGTAAGTATTTGGAATGAGCTGCCGG
Organism: Carcharhinus amblyrhynchos; assembly: GCF_965287045.1. Lineage (NCBI taxonomy): Eukaryota > Metazoa > Chordata > Chondrichthyes > Carcharhiniformes > Carcharhinidae > Carcharhinus > Carcharhinus amblyrhynchos. The sequence continues at coordinate 1,421,313 of NW_027649795.1, forward strand.
AGGAAGTGGTTGAGGCAGGGACTTTGACAATATTTAAAGGACAGTTGGATAGATACATGGATAGGAAAGGTTTAGAGGGATAAAAGTAAATTACTGCAGATGCCAGAATCTGAAAACTAGGTTTAGAGGGATATGGGCCAAATGTAGGCAAATGGGGTTTAGCTTAGATGGACATTTTGGTCAGTGGGGAGCAGTTTGGGCCAAAGGGTTTGTCTCCGTGCCGTAGACTCAACGCAAAACGGCCAGAGAAGCAGGCAAGCTTCACACAGGAGGATTGCTGTGTTCAGTACGCTGAGGCAAACACAGGGTGAAAAGGACAGGAATGTAATATGAAACATCTGGAAAATTATTTCTATCAGATGGGGCTGGGGGTGAACATCTGATCAAGTGAACTCCCCTTGAGGCAGTGGCGAGCCATTTTTAGCTACTTAGCTGTGGGAAGGACAGCTATGGCCCAGAGGAGGGAGAGAGGGAGGGAGGGAGAAGTGATCTGTATCGCGCCTGCCGACGGTCTGAGCTAAAAGTGTTCCGGTTTTCTGATCTCCTGCGCACCATCTGATAGTCATGCAATGCCATTGTTTGTCAGAGCACTCTGATACAAAGATGGTGGCCCTGGGATAGTTTGGCTATCCTTTTTTTTTATCCCTTCCCTCCATGTGGAATCAATGTAATCTCATTAGAGCTTGGCCTCGGTACACTGAGAACATCTGTAATTATTATCCCCTGTTCATCTAATACCACCGCAATTGTAATCCCATTGTGTCCATTTCTAAAGAACTTATTGTGCGCATCCCTGCAAATGCACATGTATCTCCTGGTACTTATTTACATGGGCTTTACGGACAGCTGTCTGCAATAATGAGCATTGTAAACTCTCTCAAAACATAAACAATGTAGTTGGAATTGTATTATAATGAATAAAGACTCACATAATGGCAGCAGATGTGCCATGCACACACACACACACGCACAGTGTAATATCCTCCCAGACAGAATACAGACTTGAATTCATTTAACCTTTTTTTTTAAACAAAATACAGATTATGTTGCTGAGTGTTGTATATTGCTCTCACCGCAAATAAACAGGGGCCTAATACCTTTAATTCTGAAAATAATGCAAAGCGAAACAGTGAGGTCTGAACGGAGGAGGTTGGGGCAATTTTAACATAATTTCTACACAAGATAATGCTGGTTGGGTGCTGAGTGTGACAGGCATTTAATTCTTCACATAGTCATACAGTGCAGAAGGAGGCCATTTAGCCCATCGAGCCTGCATCGACCACAATCCCTATCAGTGTGATCCCTTGCATTTACCCTAGCTAGTCCCCCTCACACTAAGGAGCAATTTGGGCGGCACAGTGGTTAGCACAGCTACCTCACATCACAAGGGACCCGGGTTCGGTTCCCAGCCTGGTCACTTTGCCATCGTGCCATCCTAACATGCAGGTAGAAAGGTGGGTAGAAATCTCTCAGCCTCTCTGCTGCCTGTACAACACCTGGCGCCAAAATCTTGTTGCCATTCAGGATCTTATGGTCCAGCCGATGATACACACCCCACCACAGGTTTCCAGGGGTGAGTTCCATAGGAAAGCCCATTGAGAACAGCAGAACCCGGAAGATTCCCCTGCCACTGAGCTGTGCATACGTTTCCCACTGCCTTGAAAAACAGCATGGAGAGGGAGGGAAATCCCACTCATCGTCTGCAATCTGCAATTTCCTCCTCCTCTACAATGGGAAAACCAAAAGCATCTTCTTCATCTTGCTATCCTCCCATCTGTACCCTCACCAACAACTCCCTCCATCCCCACCTACAATCCTGGCCATTCACAGCACTTTTCAATCCTGAGCAAATTTTCCATGTTGATATACCAGCAATGGCATGGTCTTGCACGCTATAAAGACAAAGCATACCATTCATAGAGATAGAAAGGAGAGAGTGCAGAATGTAGTGTTACAGTCATAGCTAGGGTGTAGAGAAAAATCAACTTAATGCGAGGTAGATCCATAGAACACAGAACATTACAGTTGGCCCTCGATGTTGCGCCGACCTGTGAAAACCAATCTAAAACCCATCTAACCTACACTATTCCAATATCATCCATGTTTATCCAATGACCATTTAAGTACCCTGAATGTTGGCAAGTCCACTATTGTTACAGGCAGGGTATTGCATGCCCTTACTAAGGCTCTCTAATTGCCCCTTAGTGTCCAAAGACGTGCAGGTTAGGTGGATTGGCCATGCTAAATTGCCCCTTAGTGTCCAAAGATGTGCAGGTTAGGTGGGTTAGCTATGCTAAATTGCCTCTTAGTGTCCAAGGATGTGCAGGCTAGGTAGATTGACAACGTTAAATTGCCTCTTACTGTCCAAAGGTGTGCAGGTTAGGTGGATTGGCCACACTAAATTTTCCTTATTGTCAGGGGGATTGGCAGGGTAAAAACTTGGGGTTATGAGGATAGAGCTTGGTTGGGATTCTTGTCAATGTAGCCTCAATGAGCCAAATGGTCTCCTTCTACCCTGTTGGATTCTATGATACTGTGCTACACCACACAGACTGCACAGACAGGAGCTGCTTACCACCACCTTCTCAAGGACAATTAGGGATGGACAATAAGCCCACTGCCTATTAAATAATTTTCAAAATTCCAGGTGTCAGCTGGTTTTGAAATTGCCATCATTTTCCCAGACAGCTTTAAATGAATTTTGGCAATTTATTTCTTCTCAACTTGTTACCTGCAGTCAGGGAACACAGAATCATAGAAATTTACAAGACAAAGCAAGTTCGTCCATTTCTTTCCACTTTGATAGCTTTTGGCATTGCCAAGTCTTTATTTGAACTTGATGAGAGTCTCTGCCTCTCCCAACTATTCAGACCCACACCACCCTCTGTTAACATGTTTGCACAGTGGTTAGCACTGCTGTCCCACAGAGTCAGGGACCAGGGCTCAACCCCTGGCCTGGGCCACTGTCCACGTGGAGTCCACACACTCTCCCCGCGTATGCCTGGCCACCCACCCCGCCCGACCCCCGGGTGCTCCAGCCCCCTCCCACAGCCTGAAAGATGCGCCGGCCAGATGCATCGGCCACATCAAATTCTCCCTCAGTGTACCCGAATAGTTTCTTACTGTCTTGGGCAGAGCAGGAGCCCATAACCAAGCTGTGATACAACCAAAAAAAATGCTAGGGTGCAGTGAAAAGTATTGTTTCTTGTGCACTATGCAGACAAAGCATACCATTCATAGAGAAGGAAAGGAGAGGGTACAGAATGTAGTGTTACAGTCATAGCTAGGGTGCAGAGAAAGATCAACTTAATGTCAGGTAGGTCCATTCAAAAGTCTGACAGCAGCAGGGAAGAAGTTGTTCTTGAGTCGGTTGGTACGTGACCTCAGACTTTTGTATCTTTTTCCCAACGGTGGAAGAGAGAATGTCCAGGGTGCGCAGGGGTCCGTAATTATGCCGGCTGCTTTTCCTAAAAGGCAGCAGGAAGTGTCGACAGAGTCAATGGATGTCCTCTGAACAAGGGCAACTAGGGATGGGCAATAAAGGCTGGCCCAGCCAGCAACTCCCATGTCCCACAAGTGAATCGAAAAAAAATGACTTGATGGGCCGAATGGCCTCCTATTATTCTCCCAGTTTCCCACCGTCACCCCCATCGACCCAGACAGAACACCCAATTCCAGTTCTGCTGACCGGTACTGGGACCGGGATCAGGACACCGCCCCCCTCCATGGAAATTCAGGCCCGAGATATAAGAGTTATTCAATTATTTTTTTTAAATTAACTTGCGACTGATGCTGTCAAGATTTTAAATTCTGGCCTTCGCTCTCTTCAGCAGAGAAGACATCAAACAGGCTTGCCAACTGCCGTCCATTAGGAGTGACAAGCAACTCATTTCAGCTTCCTGCCTTGATGTCACTGGTAGAGGCACATCTGTAAATGGATTCGCAATCTGTCAGCCCTGCTGATCGCAAGTGTCACCTCCAAACATCTCCCTGATGTTGACAGCCCTGCGTCAAGAGCTTTGCAAAGAGCTACAAGGCCATTAAGAGAAAGATTAAACTAACGCACTGGTTCCACAAGGACGGCGCGCTGGAGCTATTCAGGTCACCAATCCACCGGAAAGTCCTGCTTTTAATTTAACCTGGGATTCAGGCAACACTTAAGAGGTGAGAACCAAAATGACAACTGTGTTTTCTTTCGCACTCCAGATACACTTGAAGATGATCATTAAATACTCCCGCATCAGAAGCCTGAAACAACACACGATTCGCCCCACTTGCACGAAATGCCTGAAGGCAGCCTGAGAGCGGAAGCTGATTTTAATTGTTACAACCAGGAAAGTGACTCCGGGGGGATTGGAGGAAATGGACAAGAGATCATGTCCAATAATTCAGTGCTTACCTAGCCCACTGTTTAACTGTCTGGGGTCAGGTCTAAGCTCCAGCGAGCGATTTAGCAGCCCTTGGCAGCAGAATTGCAAGATCCCGACAGCACCCGTAAGCTTTCCCCCCCACTCCCCGTGTCTGCGTGGGTTTCCTCCGGGTGCTCCGGTTTCCTTCCACATTCTGAAGAACATGATGCATTGACCCGAACAGGCGCCGGAGTGTGGCAACAAGGGGAAATTTCACAGTAACTTCATTGTGGTGTTAATGTAAGCCTTACGAGTGACACTAATAAATAAACTTTACAACTTTTAAGTCAATGCCTCTTTGGAAAAGAGCCAACAGTGAGACACCAAAATAATCCAGGTGATACCGGAAATCTCTCTGCCCACCCACTGGTAACCACGCACCTGCGTCTCCACGGAATGAGCATATATCCCTCACTCTGGCAGGTAATCAAAGTTCTAGAAGCTTCTATTCCCAAGGGAGGGTAGGCGAAGAGACCTGAGGCAATTAATCATCATGTTAGATGATTCTTTGGAAACGTGCTAAGCGCAAATATGCTAAGATTCTATTAGTAATAACCGACACAAGGCATTCCAAATCTAGCGTCTGGAACACAGAAAGTGGAAGCAGGAGTAGGCCATTTGGCCCTTCGAGCCTGCTCCATCATTCATTTTGATCATGGCTGATCATCGAATTCAATATCCTGATCCCCCTCTTTCCCCCCCAATAACCTCAATCCCTTTAGTCCAAGAACGATATCTAATTTCTTCCTGAAATCACACAACGTTTTGGCCTCAACTACTTTCTGTGGGAGTGAATTCCACCACTCTCTGGGTGAAGAAATTTCTCCTCACCTCAGTCCTAAAAGGTTTACCCCTTATCCTCAAACTATGACCCCTAATTCTGGACTCCCCCCACCATCGGGAACATTCTTTCTGAATCTACCCTGTCTAACCCTGTTAGAATTTTATAAGTTTCTATGAGATCCCTCTCACTCTTCTAAACTCCAGTGAATATAATCCTAACCTACAATCCTAAACCCATCTTTTGAGCCTATGTTTGTGCCATCTCTTGTAACTCGCCCACCATGACTTGGTTAAAAATAATCCCTCTACATTGCACCTTGGGACACCTTTCAGTGTTAAGTATGCCATGTCAATATGTGTCATTGTTACTTCAACGGAACGGTTGAGGACTCTGGGTCTGTACTTGTTGGAGTTTAGAAGGACGAGGGGGGCATCTTATTGAAAATTACAGGATACTGCGAGGCCTGGATAGACTGGATGTGGAGAGGATGTTTCCACTAGTAGGAAAAACTAGAACCAGAGGGCACAACCTCAGGGTAAAGGGACAATCCTTTAAAACAGAGATGAGGATGAATTTCTTCAGCCAAAGAGTGGTGAATCTGTAGAACTCTTTGCCGCAGAAGGCTGTGGAGGCCGGGTCATTGAGTGTCTTTAAGACAGAGATAGATAGATTCTTGATTAATAAGGGGATCGGGGTTATGGGGAAAAGGCAGGAGAATGGGGATGGGAAAAATATCAGCCATGATTGAATGGCAGAGCAGACTCGATGGGCCGAGTGGCCTAATTCGGCTCCTATGTCTTATGGCCTTATTACTGTGCTCAATCATGAGATAATCTGTCCTCCAAAATCTGATTCGATTCTCTAGTGTCCTTGCATATCCAACGCCCTGTACTGTTGCTGCAGCACCATAATTGCTCCTAATGGTTTGAATGTCGGTTTTGATCTGAACCAACGCTGTTCTGCTGTTTTCCCCTGGGATTTTGCAGAGTTGGGCTTGATTGGGATGATTGTCAGGTATGTCATGTGACGGGGGCGCTTGGTTTTTTTTCGCAGAATATTCAAGCGCAGATGCTGTTTTTGAGTTAAGAGAGAGAAGTGTGTCTCTCCCTCTCTCTCTTTCCCCCTTCTCTGAAGTCGGTGACTGGAACCTGCCAGGAGATAAGTCTCTTTCCTGGAGATTCTGCTATATGAGAGTTGCTGCAATGCAGGGAGAAGAATCCTTTTCTGTCTCTGGGGTCTGGAAACTGGGAAACTGCCAGAGACTGGGCTTGATTCTCTGAGGTTTTGAGGATCATAGAAATCATAGAATCTCTACAGCACAGAAGGAGGCCAAATGGCCCATCGAGTTTGCACCAACCATAATCCCACCTAGGCTCTATCCCCATATCCCCATGCATTTACCTTAGCGAGCTCCCCTGACACTAAGGGGCAATTTCATATAGCCAATCCACCTAACCTACACATCTTTGGACAGTGAGAGGAAACCAGAGCACCTGGAGGAAACCCACGCAGACATGGGGGGAGAACATGCAAATTCCACATGGGCAATGACCCAGGCTGGGAACTGAACCCAGGTCCCTGGCAATGTGAGGCAGCAGTGCTAACAAAAGTGTCATCTGGATATATCCTTCTCTGAAAACTGCTGCCTGGACTTCTGTTAAAAAATTTTTAGCTGTTAAAAAGCTGAAAATCCAGCAGCACACGAGTCTACTTGTTTGTGCGCTAACTGATTCTGTTGAAAGGTGTGGGATGTTGCTTTAAATTGGAACAACAGAGATAGCTAGCTGTTAGGAGTTATACCGTGTCATGTTCAATTGATCAAAGTTGTGCTAAGTCTTTTTGTTATATTGTAACTGTGTCCTTAAATAAACTTTGTTCTCCATGTCCACTGAATCCAATGGGTCACTTGAATCAGACGCGGGGTGGGGTTTTATGGCCTTACTCGTCCCAAAACAGTAAAATTTAGTCCGAGCTCAAGAGACCTTTCCATGATCTGACCCTCGCTCTCTCTAATTCCCGTGGCAGGCGGGCCAGTAAAATTCTGACCCTGGAGTGAAACACCTTACGCTCAAAGACTCCAAAATCAAATCTAAAACCTAGGGTCTCAGTTAACTTCACAAAACACCTTGGAGTTTCTGGGCTGGACACAGAGTTTAAATTCAATGCAACAACAATAATGGCTTCCTCAATGTCAACAAAACAAAGGAGGTTGTCACTGATTTCAGGAAGCATAGAGGAAGACATGTTCCTGTTTACGTTAATGGCAACTAAGCAGAAAGGGTTGAGAGCTTCATGTTTTTAGGTGTCCAGATCACCAACAACCTGTTCTGGTCCCCCTCCTTGCCGACACTATAGTTAAGAAAGCCCCACCAACGCTTCTGCTTTCTCAGAAGGCTAAGGAAATTTGGCATGTCCACTACGACTCTCACCAACTTTTACAGATGCATCATAGAAAGCATTCTTTCTGGTTGGGTCACAGCTTGGTATGGGCTCCTGCTCTGCCCAAGACCACAAGGAACTACAAAAGGTCATGAATGTAGCCCAATCCATCACGCAAAGCAGTCTCCCATCCACTGACTGTGTCTATACTTCCAGCTGCCTCGGGAAAAGCAGCTGGCATAATCAAGGACCTCACACAACCCGGACATTCTCTCTTCCATCTTCTTCTGTGGTGCATCTATAAAATTGGTGAGAGTCATAGTGGACATGCCAAATTTCCTTAGTCTTCTGAGAAAGTAGAGGCGTTGGTGGGGCTTTCTTTGCTTACGGAAAGAATGTTTAAATAATTATATTTAAAATGGGAAACAACAGAATTTGAATTTAGAGATTTCACATTTTTCATTGAATCCTTACAGTGCAGAAGGAGGCCATTTGGCCCATCAGGTCTGCACCGACTCTCTTTTTCACACAAAATCCCTGAATATTTTTTGTATTGTAGCCTCTTGAATTCACACACATGAGCAAGTGTCTACCAACACAAGTTAGTTTTTAGGAAGCTGTTGGTACGTGACCTCAGACTTTTGTATCTTTTTCCTGACAGAGGAAGGTGGAAGAGAGAATGATTATGCTGGCCGCTTTTCCCTAAGGTAACTGGAAGTATAGACAGAGTCAACAGATGGGATTCTCCCGTGTGGAGCAAAAAGAGGCAAAGGGCAGCTGAGAGTCAACCACATTGCTTTGGTTCTGGAGTCACGTGCAGGCCAGACCGGGTAAGGACAGCAGATTTCCTTCCCTGAAGGTCATTAGTGAACCAGACGGGTTTTTCCTGACAATCAGTAGATTCTTAATTCTGGATTTTTTTATTGAATTCAAATTCCAAACCATCTGCCGTGGCAGGATTTGAACCTAGGACCCCAGAACATTAGCTGGGTTTATTGGAGTAATAATCTAGCGATAATACCACAAGGACATCAACTCCCCTCACTTCAGTGACTTGATGAGAAATATCGCAATAGATCCTCGGAAAAATCTAGAGAGAGAGGCACGTGGGTTGCAAGTGGGTTAACAACAATGGCAGCATTGTGTGGGAGATGGACAGTGCCTCTGAGTAGAGGGAGCTATTAAAATTATTGGACAGTAAAGGGATTAGAGAAGATGAATAAGCCTCAATCCTACGCTTTGAAACTCCCTCCTGAGCTTTCTTCACATCTTCAGCTCTTTCCAGCTTCAAAAGCCTTTCACTAATCCATTCTCGCCAGCCAAGATTTCCCTCACATCTCCTAATCTCTCTCTTCTTTTCTCCCCCCCCAACCCTGCGCCTATATCCAGCTCCAGCTACCATCTGTGAGGCGGCCTGGCATCTTGTTTCACATAGCAAGCGCAACGCCCATCTCAGTGTCCCTGGCAGCCACTGATAAATTCATTTGAACTGAGGCAGGCAAACACTACTGCCCCCCCACCCGGCCCCGTCATGCCAAATTCCATCCATGACCGCAGCTTACTTTGTTTTCTGTGGCCGAGGCTGAGGGGAAGATTTCTCCTTTGGTCTCCTCTCTCTCTCTCTCTCTCTCCCGCGTTCGTGGAGGCATTAAACTCGTGTTGGGTACAGGGTTCCATTGATCCTCTGACGATCGGCGCGAGGGGCAATGGAGAGTTTGGCAGCGGAGCTGACCACAGATGGTGTGAGGGCTGAGTGCAAATCTGTCCTCGACCCATGGCCACACACATGGCAGGCGCGCCAGCAGGAGATACTGGATAGTAAAAGGAGCAAGTGCCATGACTAATTTGCACCTCCCCAGGCTGGGAGCAGGGAGGCTCGCTGCAGCCTTCCCACTGCCAAGGTTACGACCAACTGCTGCAGCACTAGTGAGAGATTGAACCTGGAGCCTTCTGCTCCACAGAACTTACACAACACTACACTGGGCAGTGCTGCTATCTGCAAGGCCACGTGGGAGCTCCAGGGATGAATTTCAATGCTTAACATCACCACTCTCATTCCACAGTTTTCAGAGATTAAAGATTTTCAGAGATTAATCACAGTAGAGTTCTTCACTGCAGTTTCAACAAGCGTCATGATGTGGAGATGCCGCCGTTGGACTGGGGTAAACACAGTAAGAAGTCTCACAACACCAGGTTAAAGTCCAACCAATTTATTTGATAGTGTCTATCAAATAAATTGGTTGGACTTTAACCTGGTATTGTGAGACTTCTTACTGTTTCAACAAGCCACAGAGGTAATAGCCGCAAGGAAAAGCAGCCAGTAGGTGTCCAGGTCACTAACTGTTCTGGTTTCTCCCCCCACGCCAACACTATAGTTAAGAAAGCCCCACCAACGCCTCTACTTTCTCAGAAGATGAAGGAAATTTGGCATGTCAGCTACGACTCTCACCAACTTTTACAGATGCCCCAGAGAAAGCATTCTTTCTGGTTGTACCACAGCTTGGTATGGGCTCCTGCTCTGCCCAAGACCGCAAGGAACTACAAAAGGTCATGAATGTAGCCCAATCCATCACGCAAACCAGCCTCTCATACATTGATTCTAACTATACTTCCCACTGCCTCGGGAAAAGCAGCCAGCATAATTAAGGGCCCCATGCACCCCGGACATTCTCTCTTCCACCTTTTTTCAGGAAAAAGATACAAAAGTCTGAGGTCACGTACCAACCGACTCAAGAACAGCTTCTTCCCTGCTGCCGTCACACTTTTGAATGGGCCTACCATACATTAAGTTGATCTTTCTCAACATCCTAGCTATGATTGTAACACTACATTCTACACTCTCTCCTTTCCTTCTCCCTTATGCACTCTATGAATGGTATGGTTTGTCTGTATTGCGCACAAATACTTCTCACTGTATCCCAATAGAATTATAGAGGTTTACCACGGAAAGAGGCCCTTTAGCCCACTTGTCCATGCCACCCTTTTTTTAAAACCCCTAAGCTAGTCCCAATTGCCCGCATTTGGCCCATATCCCTCTATACCCATCTTACCCATGTAACTGTCTCAATGCTTTTTAAAAGACAAAATTGTACCCACCTCTACTACTACCTCTGGCACCTTGTTCCAGACACTCACCACCCTCTGTGTGAAAAAATTGCCCCTCTGGTCCTTTTTGTATCTCTCCCCTCTCGCCTCAAACCTCTGCCCTCTAGCTTTAGACTCCCCTACCTTTGGGAAAAGATATTGACTATCTAGCTGATCTGTGCTCCTCATTATTTTATAGACCGCGATCAGATCACCCCTCAGCCTCCCAAGCACCAGAGAAAAATGTCCCAGTCTATCCAAAAGTAAAGTTTATTTATTAGTTAAAAGTAAGGCTTACACGAACACTCCAATGAAGTTATTGTGAAATTTCCCTTGCCGGCACACTCCAGTGCTTGTTTGGGTCAATGCACTGAACCAGCACATCTTTCAGAATGTGGGAGAAAACCGGAGCGTCTGGAGGGAACTCACGCAGACACGGGGAGAACATGCAAACTCTACACAGACAGTGACCCAATCCGGGAATTGGGTCCCTGGTGCTGTGAGACAGCAGTGATAACCACAGTGCCACTGTGCCACCCCTTATAACTCCAATAACAGGGACATTTCCTGTCCATAAGACCATAGACATAAGAGCAGAATTAGGCCACTCAGCCCATCGAGTCTGCTCCGCCATTCAATCATGGCTGATATTTTTCTCATCCCCATTCTCCTGCCTTTTCCCCATAATCCCTGATCCCCTTATTAATCAAGAACCTCTCTATCTCTATCTTAAAGACACTCAATGACCTGGCCTCCACAGCCTTCTGCGGCAAAGAGTTCCACAGATTCGCCACTCTTGGCTGGCTCCCACCAGGGATGGAATGAGGTTAGTTATAGTCTTTTTTTCAAAAGGTCTATGAGCTTCTCTGAAGCTTCAGTTGATAAAATCAACACGGAACTGAACTGTCCCAAACACAAAGTCATGGCTCTTCTTATTATAGGGTAAGTCCATTCAAAAGTCTGACAGCAGCAGGAAAGAAACTATTCTTGTGTCGGTTGGTACGTGACCTCAGACTTTTATATCTTTTTCTAGGAAGAGAGAATGTCCAGAGTGCATGGGTCCTTAATTATGCTGACTGCTTTTCCCCGAGGCAGCGGGAAGTGTAGACAGAGTCAATGGATAGGAGGCTGGTTTGCGTGATGGACTGGGCTACATTCACGATCTTTTGTAGTTCCTTGTGGTCTTGGACAGAGTAGGAGCCCATACCAAGCTGTGATACAACCAGGAAGAATGCTTTCTATGGTGCATCTGTAAAAGTTGGTCGGCGTTGTCCTTGATTATATTGGCTGCTTTACCCTCGAGGTTATCAACTCATTGGCCTTGTACCAGTGAACAAATGCCACCTACCCTCGGGCAAGGATCGTGGAGGGAATGGGGGGTAAGAATCAGTGAGCTTCCATGTTCCTGATGGCTGTTTTGTTTGTGGACACTGTGTGAGAGCAGGATCAGGTTTAGAAGCGTTTCCCCTTTCAGTTCAATATCCCACTAACACCGTCTTTTGCTTCTATTCATTCACTAGACGGGGGCATTCACTTGGCAAGTCCAACCTTTCTCCAGGCTTCTCATGTTTTATTCCATCTTGGAGGATCGCCGCTCGGTCGGGAAGAACTCAGAAGCAGGAACCCTACGCCAGCACGATCCAATGACAGAAATAGGAATCTGAAGCCGAAAGGAAGTATTTGCCTTTAATTTCCGCCCACTGACTGGTTTTTGTCTGGAACTCACTGAGTGCAGCCCCATGTGTCAATTTTAGATGGACATTTAGAGCCATGTAATTATAGCAGCCTTGTACTGAACAGAACGTTATTTAAAAACAATCTGTGCAAGGCCTGCAAGCCATCTGTGGCTGTTCTGGGGCCCTGAGACATGGCTGAATTTGGCCGTTCTGAGTGCTGGAGGAATGTGTACATGAAACTCAAGCCGCTTTGGACAGAAAAGGAATTTCAGAAATTATACAATTACTTCCTCTACTTTGGACGAGAGTAAAAACTCAGCTCCCAGATCGGGATTTACAGCATGGAAACAGGCTCTTCAGCCCAACTTGTCCATACCGCCCCCTTTTTTTCAACCCCTAAGCTAGTCCCAATTGCCCGCATTTGGCCCATATCCCTCTATGCACATGTTACCCATGTAACTGTCTAAACACTTTTTAAAAGGCCAAACCTCGAGTACTGTGTGCAGTTTTGGTCTGCTTTTCTGAGGAAGGATGCTCCTGCTCTCGAGGGAGTGCAGTGAAGGTTTGCCAGGCTGATTCTGGGGATGGCAGGACTGATGTATGAGAAGAGATTGACTAGGTTAGGATTGTTTTCACTGGAGTTCAGACGAATGAGGGGCGGATCTCACAGAGACTTATAAAATTCTAACAGGACTAGACAGGGTAGATGCAGGGAGGATGTTCCCGATGGTGGGGGGAGTCCAGAGCCAGGGGTCACAGTCTGAGGATTCAGGGTAGACCATTTAGGACGGAGGTGAGGAGACATTTCTTCACCCGGTGAGCCTGTGGAATTCATTCCCACAGGAAGCAGTTGATGCCAAAACATTAAATGTATTCAAGAGGCGGCTGGATATAGCACTTGGGGTGAACAGGGTCAAAGGTTATGGGGAGAAAGCAGGATTAGGCTATTGAGTTGGACGATCGGCCATGATGGTGATGAATAGCAGAGCAGGATGGAAGGGCTGAATGGCCTCCTCCTGCTCCTAACCTCTATGTTTCTCTGTATTTGTCTAAAATTGTACCCGCCTCTACTACTACCTCTGGCAGCTTGTTCCAGACACTCACCACCCTCTGCATGAAAAAAATTGCCCCTCTAGACCCTTTTGTATCTCTCCCCTCTCACCTTAAACCTCTGCCTCTAGTTTTAGACTCCCCTACTATAAGCCGGGAATCAAAACCAGGATCCTGGCGATGTGAGGCAGCAGTGCTAACCAATGCGCCACTCCTGTGATGCAGTGATAGCAATGTAAATCTGCTGCTGCAACAATGCAACTGTTAGATGGTGAAACAAACCAGCCCAAAGTTAAATCTCGAGTACATTCATTTGGTATGTATGTATGAGGACAGATTGAACAGTTCCAGTTTAAGGAGTGGCATGGTGGCTAGTACTGCTTCCTCACAGCGCCAGGAACCCCGGTTCGATTCCCGGCTTGGGTCATTGTGTGCGCGGAGTTTACAAGTTCTCCCTGGCACTGTGTGGGTTTCCTCCGGGTGCTCTGGTTTCCTCCCACAGTCTGAAAGACGTGCTGGTTAAGGTGCATTGGCCATGCTAAATTATCTCTGTGTACCCGAACAGGTGCCGGAGTGTGGCGATTTGAGGATTTACATAGTAACTTCATTGCACTGTTAACATAAGCCTTCTTGAGACACTTATAAATAAACTAATAACTAGAAGCAACAGATTTAAAACTGAGATAAGGAGGAACTACTTCTCATAGAGGGTGATCAATTTGTGGAACTCGCTGCCCTATAGCGCGGTGGAGTCTGAATGATTTCTAGATTACGATAGATTTTTGATTTATTATTGTCACATATATTGGGATACAATGAAAAGTATTGTTCCTTGCGCGCTATACAGACAAAGCATACTGTTCATAGAGAAGGAAAGGAGAGAGTGCCAAGAGTGTTACAATCATAGCTAGGGTGTAGAGAAAAATCAACTTAATGCAAGGTAGGTCCATTCAAAAGTCTGACAGCAGCAGGGAAGAAGCTGTTCTTGAGTCAGTTGGTACATAACCTCAGACTTTTGTATCTTTTTCCCGAAGGAAGAAGATGGAAGAGAGAATGTCAGGGGTGCGTGGGGTCCTTAATCATGCTGGCCGCTTTTCCCGAGGCAGTGGGAAGTGTAGACAGAGTCAATGGATGGGAAGCTGGTTTGCGTGATGGATTGGGCTACATTCACAACCTTTTGTAGTTCCTTGCAGTCTTGGGCAGAGCAGGAGCCCATACCAAGCTGTGATACAACCAGAAAGAATGTGTTCTATGGTGCATTTGTAAAAGTTGGTGAGAGTCGTAGCGGGCATGCCAAATTTCCTTAGTCTTCTGAGAAAGTAGTGGCGTTGCTGGGGCTTTCTTAACTATAGTGTCAGCATAGGGGAACCAGGACAGGTTGCTGGTGATCTGAACACCAGAAAAACTTGAAGCTTGATGTTCCTGTGTTCATGTCCTTCAAGAACAGACGGGGCTGCAATTTACTATTATCCAAAGCTGGCCCTGTTCCAACTGACTGTATTTGATTTGATCTCGAGCAGGTAATTCCCTCCTTTTCAATCTCCGTATTCTGGTCCCTTTGCCGACTGCATTCTTGGCTGGCATCAAGACTGCTGGCCCATTTACTTTCAAGATGCTGCCAGGGATATTCTACACCCATCTCATTTTCTGTTAGAGTGGTTCTGATGCCAAGCTGGGAAGGAAGCCACACGTGCCAAGCTAAGGGAGTAACTTTTAGCACATCGGAGCTGATTTAACCCTTGTAGCATGATTTCCCTAAAACAGTATGAATTATGACACGGTAGATAAGCGTCCAGACCAACGCCGTCTGCCAACTTTAACTATTTCTTTCACCTCCTGAAATCCAATCAGAGCGGCACGGTGGCACAGTGGGCTAGCACTGCTGACTCACAGCGCCAGGGACCTGGGTTCAATTCCCAGCTTGAATCACTGTCTGTGTGGAGTCTGTACATTCTCCCCCGTATCTGCATGGGTTTCTCCAGATGCTCCAGTGTCCCCCCACAGTCTGAAAGACATGCTAGTTAGGTGCTAAATTCTCCTTCAGTGTACCCGAAAAGGTGCTGAGGTGAGGCGACTCAGGGGATTTTCACAGTAACTTCATTGCAGTGTTAAAGTAAGCTTACTTGGGGAGCGGCATGGCGGTTAATGCTGCTACCTCACAGTGCCAGGGACTCGGGTTCAACTCCCGGCTCGGGTCACTGTCTGTGTGGAGTCTGCACATTCTCCCCGTGTCTGCGTGGGTTTTCTCCAGGTGCTCCGGTTTCCTCCCACAGTCCGAAAGGCATGCTGGTTAGAGTGCGTTGGGCCGTGCTAAGTTCTCCTTCAGTGTAACCTGAACAGGCGCTGGAGTGTGGCAACTAGGGGATTTTCATAGTAACTTCATTACAGTGTTAATGTCAGCCTTATTTTTAACACTTATAAACTTTAAACTTTGAAATGAAAACGGTTTGGTCTTAAGTTGAGGAGAATGAAAACAAGCTTGACTCTTCCCTAAATGTTCCCCAATTACTAACTGATTTGAGTTGATTTATTATTGTCGCATCTATTTGTACACTGTGGAAAGTATTGTTTCTTGTGCGCTATACAGACAAAACATACCGTTCATAGAGAAGGAGAGGAGAGAGTGCAGAATGTAGTGTTACAGTCACAGTTAGGGTGCAGAGAAAGATCAACTTAATGCAAGGTAGGTCCATTCAAAAGTCTGGCAGCAGCAGGGAAGAAGCTGTTCTTGAGTCGGTTGGTACATGACCTCAGACTTTTGTATATTTTTCCCGATGGAAGAAGGGAAGAGAGAATGTCCGGGGTGCGTGGGGTCCTTAATTATGCTGGCTGCTTTTCCCGAGGCAGTGGAAAGTGTAGACGGAGTGAATGGATGGGAGGCTGGTTTGCGTGATGGACTGGGCTACATTCACGACCTTTTGTAGTTCCTTGCAATCTTGGACACACACTCACTGAGCAAATTGATGCGTTGACTCACACTGCAGTGCAGAAGGAACATCAAGGGTAGAAATAATTTACGGATTTTAAAATCAACCATCCGGACCAAGGAAAACCTCAACTGATACTTGTGTTGTATGGTGAAATTGTATTCAATTTTAAGGGGTTCTGCTGCCCTGCTAACATGGCGTGCATGTGATTTTACCAGGGTTTATGAAAAGGGATGCATAATTACCTGACTGAGGTTCATGGCGCTCCCAAGTATAAATTTTAAATAATCAAAACTTAAAACCAATGTGGCAATATTTACTTTCAAAATTCATCTGCCGAACAGCTGATTTGAGTTGTATTTTTGGACCAGAATGTACGAGACACTAAACCTGTGCAGTAATTCCCCAAATTACGGAAATGTCCCTTGAAATGAATAAATTATAACTGGCTTATGCTTATCTCTCTCTCTTCAGGTACCATGGCAAAGAGCATGCTGGCCATCACAAGCTTGGGTCTTTGATTCTGCTTGACAAGGTACCCCAATGGTTTGTCTTTGCCTTCTACAGTACAGCTCACCACAAGTCCATCCCTCTCTGACACCTGCCATCAGGCCAGTGTTTACAAGTGGATATGCAAGGATTTACAAGTCAACACGCAACCTGTTCAGACATGTGATGAGCGCACCTTCCTTGGCCAGCATGTTCAATTTGAACCCCCGGTTTCTAGTTCCGAGTCAGGGGTACATCACAAGATTTCTACTGCACCACCAACACCTCTACTTTCTGAGGAGGCTAAAGAAATTCGACATGTCGCTACAATTCTCATCGACTTTTACAGATGCACTATAGAAAGCATCCTTTCTGGTTGTATCACAGCTTGGTATGGGCTCCTGCTCTGACCAAGACTGCAAGGAACTACAAAAGGTCGTAAATGTAGCCCAGTCCAGCAAAAAGTCTCACAACATCAGGTTAAAGTCCAACAGGTTTATTTGGAATCATGAGCTTTCGGAGCGCTGCTCCTTCATCAGGTGAGTCACCTGAGGAATTGCAACGCAACTAATTGTGCCACCGTGCCACCCGAGTTAATAAGCCTGGGATTGAGTTAAGAAGATAGATTGGAGAAGTCGGGATTCGGAGAAGAGAAGGCTGCAAGGAGATTTGATGGAGGTGTTCAGAATGAGAGGGGTTTACAGAGAGGGAGAAATTGTAAAAGGATCGGGGACGAGAGGGCACAGATTTAAAGGAATCTGCGAAATCGATAATGAGAATGCGCTCCCTGAGGGTGAAACGGGAGTAGGTCCAATCAACGCATTCCAAAAGCTGTTCTCTGAAAAGGAAGAACATGCAGAAAGGGACAAGGTGAAAGTATAGCTCTAAGCAAAATGCCCGTTCTGAGAGCTAGTGCAGACTCAATGAGTTGAGTTGTCCACTCATGCACGGCGGAAATTTTGCGTGCAGTGTCTAGGCGGCACGGTGGCACAGTGGTTAGCAAAGCTGCCTCACAGGAACCCAGGTTCAATTCCTGGCTTGGGTCAATGTCTGTGTGGAGCCTGCATGTTCTCCCCATGTCTGTGTGGGTTTCCTCCAGGTGCTCTGGTTTCCTCCCACTATCCAAAGATCTATATCTGTTTCAAGAAGACAACCATCATCCCGGTTCCTAAGAAAAAACGAGCAGCGTGCCTTAATGACTATCGGCCGGTCGCTCTGACACCCATCACTATGAAGTACTTTGAAAGGTTAGCCATGGCATGAATCAGTCCAGCCTCCCAGGCTACCTAGATCCACTACAGTTTGCCTACGCCGCAACAGCTCCATAGCAGACACCATCTCCCTAGCCCTGAACTCAACGCTGGAACACCTGGATAACATAGACACCTAAGTCAGATGCCTATTTATTGACTACAGCTCAGCCTTCAACACCATTATTCCTACGAAACTCATCTCCAAATTCTGTGGCCTGGGCTTCAGCACATGTCTCTGCGACTGGATCCTGAGCTTCCAAATCTACACTTCCTCCACAATCATCCACAACACCAGTGCCCCAGAAGGCCGTGTTCACAGCCCCCTACTATACTCCTTATACACCTCTGACTGTGCGGCCAAATTCTCCTCCAATTCGATTTTCAAATTTGCTGATGACACTACCATAGTGGGTTGGATCTCAAACGATGATGAGACAGAGTCCAGGAATGAGATCGAGAATCTGGTGAACTGGTGCGGCAACAATAATCTCTCCCTCAATGTCAACAAAACAAAGGAGATTGTCATCGACTTCAGGAAGCATAAAGGAGAACATGCCCCTGTCTACATCAACAGGGACAAAGTAGAAAAGGTCGAGAGGTTCAAGTTTTTAGGTGTCCAGATCACCAACAACCTGTCCTGGCACCCCCACGCCGACACTATAGTTGAGAAAGCTCCACCAACGCCTCTACTTCCTCGGAAAACTAAGGAAATATGGCACATCGGCTATGATTCTCACCAGCATTTACAGATACACCACAGAAAGCATTCTTTCTGGTTGTATCACAGCTTGGTATGGCTCCTGCTCTGCCCAAGACTGTAAGGAACTACAAAAGGTCATGAATGTAGCCCAATCCATCACGCAAACCAGCCTCCCATCCATTGACTCTGTCTACGCTTCTCGCTGCCTCGGGGAAAAGCAGCCAGGATAATTAAGGGCCCCATGCACCCCCGGACATTCTCTCTTCCACCTTCTTCCATTGGGATAAAGATACAAAAGTCTGTGGTCACGTACCAACCGACTCAAGAACAGCTTCTTCCCTGCTGCTGTCAGACTTTTGAATGGATCTACCTCGCATTAAGTTGATCTTTCTCTACACCCTAGCTATGACTGTAACACTACATTTTGCACTCTCTCTTTCCTTCTTTATGAACGATATGCTTTGTCTGTATAATGGGCAAGAAAAACAATACTTTTCACTGTATGTTAATATATGTGACAATAATAAGTGAAATCATATCAAAGATGTGTGGGTTAGGTGGATTGGCCATGCTAAATTGCCTCTTCGTGTCCAAAGATGTGTGGGGTCGGTGGATTGGCCATGCTAAATTGCCCCTTAGTGTCCAAAGATCTGCGGGTTAGATGGGTTGCCATGCTAAGTTGCCCCTTCATGTCACAGGGATTAGCAGGGTAAATACGTGAAGTTACAGGGATAGGGTCTGGGTGGGATTGTGATCGGTGCAGAGCCGACGGGCTGAATGGCCTCCTTCTGTGCTATCGGGATCCTCTCATCAAATCCGTATTCGAAAGCTGTAAGCATTGGCAGACAGAGATGCATTGGTCCATTTCCGTGAAACCGAGTCGCAGCATCTTCCCACTGAACCTCATCTGACAATAAAATGTCAGGAAACCCTACATTTTGGACCCTCCTTGACAACAGTAATGCTTCACGGCACACAGCAAAATGCACAGTGAAAGAATCGGGCTGTCGCACAATGCACTGAAGTTCTGTTTCAGGTTAAGGTTGCCATGCAGAGGTTCCCAGGTCTGGGTGGCAAATGCAACGTCGCCCAGAACGCTATACCCGCACACTCAGTATTTTCAAACACTAAAGAAACAGCTGGCACTGTCCTGGTTTGCACAGTACTCGACAGACAAACAGGAAAGCGATTTTGTTTCGAGAAAAACATAATCAGCAAGCTCTCACAGGTTGCCACAGGTACACTGGCTGCACAGTTAACCCTGCTTTTCTCATCTGTCGCCTCATTCCAGCTTGCTGTGTTTAAAGGAACACACATGATTGAGTTACTGTATTCTGCATGGAACAGTCCACTCGGGAAGGCGGGCTCCACTGTCCCCGCCAGATAGCTGGGAATGCAGGATCCCAGACACACATCCTCGGCTGCCTGTCAAGTCTGGAAGCCCAACCCACCGGTGATCTCATCAGAGTGTTCAGCGAGCGTGTCAGCAGGAGTCTTCAGTTCTCCAGTTGAGCTGTTGCCTAAGACATCTATGGAGCTTTGAGTCTTAACCTGTTTCGCCGCTGCTTGTTGCGTGGACGACTGGTGGCTTTTGTACCATGCCCATACAGTCAGGAGCGTGTTGTACATTATTTCCTCCTCCCACTGACCCCGCTTTACTGGAATACGTCTTGTGTTTTATGGGGGTTTGATCCGAGGTGCCAAAAGATGAGTGAACCTTGAACAGGTAAGCAGGCGTTTTACTTACTTGGAACATTCTGCCGTTTGATAAACTAGGTTGGGATTTCCCATGCAACCTGATCTCGACTGACTTTATTCGATGCAGAGCAAGGAAGGGGGGGGGGGAATAAAGGGCCTCCATGTCTAATCCACACAAAGTTTTCTGCACTTGCGAACATATTCATTCAGCACTGGCTTTTCTGGATGCCAATAATTACACAGGGCTGCCTCTTTAACTCTACGGGAGCTGGAAGACCCTAACCCAGCAGGAAGTTTCTCTGTGCATCTAACTCCTGGCAATCAGTTTTATAATCCACAAAAATAGGGTCGCAGTAAAAGTCTGGCTGAGAACGAAAGCAGAAGGAGGCAAAGATAATTTGATTTGTGAATACTTTTCGCGCTGGTTTATCGGAATTGATAAACTGATCTGGTGTTAATCCCTGCTCCTAATCTTGGCACCCGGGTACTACTGCATCCTGTCAAAGGTCATCTTTCCCTTGGTCTGAAAACATCGCCTCTCCCATCATCAAGACGCGGCTGGATACGGCGCTGGGGGACGAATGGGATCAAAGGTTATGGGAGAGAAAGCAGGGTTAGGCTGTTGAGTTGGACTATCAGCCATGATGGCAGTGAATGGTGGAGCAGGCTTGAAGGGCCGAATGGCCTCCTCCTGCTCCTATCTTCTGTGTTCCTATGTTTACTGGAGAGAGAGAGAGAGCTCATGGCTGGTGCGATTTGTGAAATTGCCCAATTTCAAACAAGCCCAGCTCGTGTACTCAATCCACTTCCCTCGACTGCCCTTGTCCTCTCAACACCTGGATAAGCAGAGTCAGGAACTGTGAGATTGCCTCATTTTTAGATGGAGGAAGGGTACTGGGTAGAACTGGATTTATTTCGACTGCCATCCAAACACTGAAATGGAAAGTACAACCTTTTGAACACGAGGGTCAAAGATTTGGTTAAATTGGTTATGAGCTCTGATAATTTTGTGTGTGAGGATGTGTGTGTGTGTGTGTGTGTGTGTGTGTGTGTGAGAGGATATGTGTGTGTGTGTGTGAGAGAGAGAGAGTGTGTATATGTGTGTGTGTGAGAGAGAGAGAGTGTGAATGTGTGTGTGTGAGAGAGTGTATATGAATGCGTGTGTGTGTGTGTGAGAGAGTGTGTGTGTGTGAGACAGAGTGTGTATGTGTGTGTGTGTGAGTGTCTGTGTGTGTGAGAATGAGTGTGTGTGTCTGTGTGAGTGAGAGTGTGTGTGTCTGTGTGAGTGAGTGTGTGTGTGTGTGTGAGCGAGTGAGTGAGTGTGTGTGTGTGTGTGTGTGTGAGAGAGAGAGTGTGTGTGTGTGTGAGAGTGAGAGTGTGTGTGTGTGTGTGTGTGTATATATACATGGTTGGTTGGGTGGGGGGAGAGAGTGCGGGCAGGAGAAATAATATTGTTGAGATATTCTGCCAGCAGACATGTTGCTGATGCTTATCTTGCTTGTGTGTTCAACTATCTCGGAATTAATAACTGCGTTCCTTGGATCCAGCTTAAGTGAAATCCCGGTTGCACAGTGGGTTAGCACTGCTGCCTCACAGCGCAAGGGACCCGGTTCGATTCCTGGCTTTGGGTCACTGTCTGCGTGCAGCTTACACATTCTCCCCGTGTCTGCGTGGGTTTCCTCCAGTACTCTGGTTTCCTCCCACAGTCCAAAGATGTGCAGGTTAGGGGGATTAGTCATGCTGAATTGCCCCTTAGTGTCCAAGATATATGGGTGAGGTGGATTGACCATGCTAAACTACCCCTTAGAGTCCAAAGATGTGCGGGTTAGGTGGATTGGCCATGCTAAATTGCCCCTTGGTATCCAAAGATGTGTAGGTTAGGTGAATTGGCCATGCTACATTGCCCCTTAGTGACAGCAGGGGCTAGCTAGGGTAACGGGGTTATGGGGATAAGGCCTGGGTGGAATTGCGCTCAGTGCAGGCTCGATGGGCTGAATGGGCTCCTTCTGCACTGTAGGGATTCTATCCTGATTAAGGCAGAGAAAGCGAGAAATTTGTAAACTCAGAAGAGAAAAAAAAAATGTGTGCAGACAGACTTAGCTATTTAACATCAATTGTGTGAACTTCAAGGAGAGGTAGAGGCGCTTGGGATTATTTGTAAACCGAGAGCTGCCTCATAAACGTTCTGCTTGTTTAGCTTACGACAATGAGGAAGCCTGTTCTTTTCTGTAAGCCCGTTTCAATTGCCAGATCAAGCTGCCTGCCTGTAACTCAAGTGATCCCTTGCTTCTCTCTCCTTTCCCTTTATTAATTCTCTCTTCCCATGCACCGCAGAGCACCGTCGCTTTGCAGTAAATTACCAAGAGCTTAATTCTTACCTTTGGTCGGATTCACCTGCTTGTCAAGAATAAAAAGCACAGGATAATACTGTGCCTCTCTCTCTCTCTCTATATCCCTGGCATGCTGCTGAGTTCATCCTTTATTACTCAGTCTAACAATTAATCTGCTTTTGCCAAAGAAATTTCCTCGGTGTGCATGTGAGAAACGAGGTTGTGGTCTCAACACGCTTTTAGCAGCTGGGTAATTTTGTACATTGTTGGCTTCTGCCGTGTAGAGCTGAGGTTTGGAAGGAAATGTGTTGGAGAAAGGACCTAACACAGCACGTGAACTGTAGTTGTTACAGCACTGGTCTCCCCCCCACCCCCCACTTTTCCTTCCCCTTTAATATTTATGCGCCAAACTTAGATCATTTCACCGTTTTGCTGAGTATTCTCGCGGAGAAATTAGCAAGCTGGGCTTTTTTTTTGCGGTGTTAAGCACCGAATGTTAATGGATTTGCGGGAGATGGTTTGTATCCCAAACAACAGATGCTGTGCTGACACTTGCGTTGGAGTTGGAGGGGAGAAAATGGGAAGTGCGTGAGACTCATAAAGAACCAAATAATGTCGAGGGGCCAGTGGGTGACCAGTTGCGGACCTCCTCAGGCACAAAGGCTGCTCATCCTTGACTTACCATCTGAGCCACCTTACTCGAAAAAAACGGACAAGTTGTCCCAGTTTCCCCCAAGCAAACAGTGCCCCACTCCCCCCACCCGTGAAACGGCACAGATGTCCCGACTGCCAAGTTTGCGAAGCGCGCGCCTCTTCCCCCCCCCCACTTTTTTCTTAAAGGGAATGAAAGAGGTAAAACTGCAGTTTGCAGGAAGCTCTGGGACCAGGGGCACATATCGATTTAAACAGAGAAAAGTCCCAGTGAAACAAAAGGGGTGCGATAGTGAGAACGATTGGCACACACATCGCCAGTGGAGCCTTTCAGCGACTGAACCGGCAAGGAGGATTAAGTCATATTGTGCGAAAAGCCTAACCTTTGGCCTCTATTTATCTCCAACCAACCCTTCCATTCCACCACCACCTCCACTCCCCCAAACCTTCCAAAAAAAAAATGAAATGTTACTAAGCACACACACTGGCTAACAGAAACACTCTCAGCATTCTGCTTCCACTGTGCATTCAAGACAAAGAGATGGAGACTCTTAAATGTACTTAGCTGTGTGGTAATCCTGCTATTATCCAGCTTCTAGATCTGGCCACACAACACAAGAAACACGGAGTGTTTATGAAGAACGGGAGGCAGTCTGGATGTGCAATTATATTCCTACGTTCCAGAGCAGAATGGTACCTCTGCCCCAATCTACGTTTGGCAATTTACAGCTCATTGTGCTCAACATGACAAAGTTTAATTTTTATACATCCCATATTCAATGATAATTACAGGACAGTAACACAAAACACAAAAGAAAGGTTGCATGACCAACCAAACAGAAACAGGGCTGGTGATACAATTACTGGTGACATTAAAGGTCTAATCAGAGTTGTTTCCATGGAATTGTACAATCCCTCCAGTGCAGAAGGAGGTCATTTGGCCCATCGAGCCTGCATCGACTACAATCCCACCCTATTCCCGTAACCCCACATATTTACCTCCCTAACCCACCTCCGCCCGAAACTAGGGTCAATTTAGCTCCAATGGGGCACAACTGTGCTGGAATAGATTCTGCAGGCAGTAATTTATGACTGATTTGATTTGACTTGATTTATTATTTTCACATGTATTAACATGCAGTGAAAAGTACTGTTTCTTGCAAGCTATACAGACAAAGCATACCGTTCATAGAGAAGGAAAGGAGAAAGAGCAGAATGTAGTGTTACAGTCATAGCTAGGGTGTAGAGAAAGATCACTTAAGATTTCATTTGACTTATTATTGTCACGTATTAGTATACAGCGAAAAGTATTGTTTCTTGCGCACTATACAGACAAAGCATACCGTTCATAGAGAAGGAAAGGACAGAGTGCAGAATGTAGTGTTACAGTCATAGCTAGGGTGTTTAGAAAGACCAACTAAATATATCATTTGATTTATTATTGTCATTGCATTAACATACAATGAAAAGTATTTTTTTGTGCGCTATACAGACAAAGCATACCGTACATAGAGAGGAAAGGGGAAAATGCAAAATGTAGTGTTACATGTATTAGCACACAGTGAAAAGTATTGTTTCTTGTGCGCTATACAGACAAAACATACTGTTCATAGAGAAGGAAGGGGGAAGGTGTATAATGTAGTATTACCATCATAGTGAGGGTGTAATGAAGTTTTAGGAGCATAGAGCGAGAGTAAATGATTGAATTAGAAGGTATGCTGGGCACAGCTCACAAGAAGTCGCCTCGCACCCAGCGCCATCTTGGATACTGAGTTCGCATAACAGAGTTGTGACGATATTGTAATGGTGGCACAATGATCAGCACTGCTGCCTCACAGCACCAGGGATCCGGGTTCGATTCCCGGCTTGGGTCTCTGTCTGTGTGGAGTCTGCATGTTCTGTTCCCCCCATGTCAAGGTGGGTTTCCTCCGGGTGATCCGGTTTCCTTCCGCAGTCTGAAAGATGTGCTGGTTAGGGTGCTAAATTCTCCACCAGTGTAACCCGAACAGGAGTGTGGTGACTAGGGGATTTTCACAGTAACTTCACTGCAGTGGTAATGTCAGCCTACTTGTGACACTAATAAATAAACAAAAAAAAACCAAAACCAAAACATGTTCTGAGCTGCTGATCTTCATTTCTGCTTTGGGTCTTTGCAATTTATGCTCAATTCTTTGCCCTCCTGCTTTTCCGTGCTAACTGGGGCTTTGACTTCTTCCAAAAGCTGCTATTGTAAATCTGAGCTTTGGTTTCATTTTAGCCTCGAAGCTGAGAATACTCTCTGCTGTATACACGCACACTCAGAAAGGTCCACCTGTATCAGGGTTACATATACATGGTGGCACAGTAGGTTAGCACTGCTGCCTCACAGCGCCAGGGACCCGGGTTCGATTCCCGGTTTGGGTCACTGCCTTTGCGGAGTCTGCACGTTCTCATGTTCTCCCCCGTGTCTGCGTGGGTTTCCTCCGGGCCCTCCAGCTTCCTCCCATAGTCTAAAGTTTTTTTTAATTCATTCATGGGACATGAGTGTGATGACTTCAACCAGGCTAACGAGATTGGCTTGCCAGAGTACGAACTACCTGATGACTCCCCCTGTCGGGAGGGCAACCTCCTCGTGAACCTGCCCCCAGGCCTGGCGAGGCGCACCATCAATAGGTCCAGGCGGTGGGCGATCGACGGGGTAGTCCATCCCAACTATCTGTCCCTCTACCACAGCTATATTCGCGGCCAGGTATCCCTGGAGAGGGAGCATGCGTTGTCTACGGGTGCAGTTGACCCCTGACCCAGCAGGGAGCAACTGGAGAGCGAGCTGTGTGGTGTAAATAAAGTAACTTGGTGATGGGACTTTTGCCTCCGTGGAGTTATTACACACTGAGGCTCCACAGAAGCTGGTCAGCATTTATTGCCCATCCCTGGTTGCCCTTGGAGGGCAGTTAAGAGTCAAACACGTTGCTGTGGCTCTGGAGTCACATGTAGGCCAGACCGGGTAAGGACGGCAGATTTCCTTCCCCAAAGGGAACCAGATGGGTTTTTCCGACAATGGGTCATCAGTAGATTCTTAATTCCAGATATTTTTTATTGAATTCAAATTCCACCATCTGCCATGGGTGGGATTCGAACCCGGGTCCCCTAAACATTAGCTGAGTTTCTGGATTAATAATTTAGCGATAATGCCACTAGACCGTCGCCTCATCTTAGATGTGCGGGTTAGGTGCATTGGCCATGCTAAGTTGCCCATTAGTGTCCTGAGATGCATAGGTTAGAGGGATAAATATGTGGGGTAAATATGTGGGGTAACAGGGATAGGGTGGTATGGTTGTCGGGGCAGACTCGATGGGCCTAATGGCGCCGTAGGGATTCTACAATTCTTAGAACGTGACTGCAATAAATTCAGAAATAAATAGGCGATTCTGCAGCAGCCAACAGTGAGCTTTGCACAAGAAACACACTAGTATGCTCGAGACATCCAGGGCTCTGTGGTAAATTTCAGACCAGATTGAATACTTTAGGGATTAATTACAGTGTCAAAGCAATTGCAGCAGATCTGTTCAAAGGTTAATCTAAGGCAGCCTGATGGCGCAGTGTTCTGGTGTGCCATGCATTACTCTCAAGAAGCCATGACATGCTTTATCCATCCTCCCCCCAACCCCCATCACAAACCATTCACCACATGTCAAGTCCCTAGGTTCTAACTGGGACCATCTGTGGATGATAGTGATCAGAAAATGAGCTGTTTTTTTTAAGAATCCCCCTCACCCTTGGGAAGAGAATCACAGAGTCCCAACAGTGCAGGAGGAGGCCTTTTGTCCCACCGAAACCGCACCCAGGCCCTATCCCCGTTACTCCACATATGCACCCTACTTATCCCTCTAAACTTCACATCTCGGGACTCTGAGGGACAAATTTAGCATGGCCAAAGCACCTAACCCGCACATCTTTGGACTGTGAGAGGGAAGCACAGCACTTGGAGGAAACCCACGCAGACATGGGGAGAACGTGCAGACTCCGCACAGACAGTGACCCAAGCTGGGATTTGAACCCGGGTCCCTGGCGCTACGAGGCAGCAGAGCTAACCACTGGGCCACCGCACCACCCTTATCCATCAACAAATGGTTTCAGTGTTATTTTTCCCAGTTCTGTACAATGTTGAGAGAATCACTGAATCCCTACTGTGCAAAAGGAGGCCTTTCGGTCTATCGAGTTTGCACCGACCACAATCTCACCCAGGACATATCCCTGTAACCCCACACATTTACCCTAGCTAGTCCCCCGACACTAAGGGGCAATTTAGCATGGCCAATGCACCCTAACCAGCACATCTTTGAGACTGTGAGAGGAAACCAGAGCACATGGGGAGAACATGCAGGCTCCGCACAGGCAATGACCCTAGCCAGGAATCGAGCCCGGGTTCCTAGAGTAGCAGTGTTAACCACCGTGCCATTGCCAGGGATGTGGAGTTTTTCCAGCATTTCCTGATTTTTTTCCCCCAAGAAAGGATCACCTGACAAAAAGCAGAATGTATTGATTGGAGGGAAGTGGTTACTGCAAAGCACAAAGCATCTAATGGAAAACATTCTTTACAGTGACACAGTGGTTAGCTATGATCACCACTGTGTCACCGTGCCTCCCCGAGGGAAATATATAGAAGGGACAATCAACCTGGGACAACACTTGTATAGTTTCAAATTGTGCAGTTGCCCCAGCGGGCTGTGTCAGCTGAGAGCAAGGAACAATTCAATTTATTGCCCATCCCTAATTGCCCGAGGGCAGTTAAGAATTAATCTGGAGTCACATGTAGGCCAGACCGGGGTAAGGAAGGTAGATTTCCTTCCCTAAAGGGGCATTATTTGATTTGATTTAGAGTCATTGAGGTTTACAGCATGGAAACAGGCCCTTCAGCCCAACTTGTCCATGCTGCCCTTTTTTCTCAAGCCCCGGAAGCATTCCTAGTAAATCTCTTCTGCACTGTTTCTAGTTTAACAATACCCTTTCCAAAGTAGGGTGACCAGAATTGAACACATAAGAAATCAGCTGGCAAAAAGCAGAATGTATTGGTTGGAGGGAAGTGGTTATTCCAACACACAAGGCGTCTCATGGAAAGCATTCTTTACAGTGGCACAGTGTGCTCACCACTGTGCCACCCTTGGGGAAATACATAGGAGGGACATCAACCTGGGGGAACACTTAAACACTTTCAAACTGTGCAGCTACCCCCAGGGGACTGTGTCAGCTCAGGGCCAGGAGCAATTCACTCAGGGAGTGACTTGTGTGTGGGAATAACCCCATCACTTCGTAGGATTAAAATAAAAAATTCAACTCACTGCCTATGGTGCTTACCCCACTGGAAAAATACTGAGTGCAGAAAGTATTCAACTTCTTTTTGGCAAGGCCAAGAGTAGAATGTTAATTTTGCTTAGCACTGAGCTGCAGCCGCAACCTTCCGTCATCAGAACAACTTGCATTGTTTCAGACAGTACAGGAACCAATCTAACAATCACCATCAGAATTCTTTTTTCATTGGTGGTACATGGCATCGCTGGCTGGGCCAGCATTTATTGCCCATCCCTAGTTGTCTGAGAGCAGATGAGAGTCAACCACATTGCTGTGGCTCTGGAGTCACGTGCAGGCCAGACCGGGTAAGGACGGCAGGTTTCCTTCCCTAAAGAGACATTATTTGATTTGATTTGGAGTCATAGAGTCATAGAGGTTTACAGCATGAAAACAGGCCCTTCGGCCCAACTTGTCCATGCCGCCCATTTTTTTAACCACGAAACTAGTCCCAATTGCCTGTGTTTGGCCCATATCCCTCTATACCCATCTTACCCATGTAACTGCCTAAACACTTTTAAAAGGCAAAATTGTACTCACCTCTACTACAATCTCTGGCAGCTTGTTCCAGACACTCACCAACCTCTGTGTGAAAAAGTTGCCCCTCTGGACCCTTCTGTATCTCTCCCCTCTCACCTTAAACTTACGCCCTCTAGTTTTAGACTCCCCTACCTTTGGGAAAGGATATTCCCACTTTCTGTGCCCCTCATTATTTTATAGACCTGTATAAGATCATCCCACAGCCTCCAACACTTCAAAGAAAAGAAGTCCCAGTCTATCCAGCCTCTCCTTATAACTCAAACCATCAAGTACCAGTAGCATCCTAGTTAATCTTTTCTGCGCTCTTTCTACTTTAATAATGTCCTTTCTAATAGGATGACCAGAACTGTACACAATATTTTAAATGTGGCTTTACCAATGTCTTGTACAACTTCAACAAGACATCCCAACTCCGGTATTCAATGTTCTGACCAATGAAACCATCTGATTTATTATTGTCACATGTGTTAACATACAGTGAAAAGTATTGTTTTTTGCGTGCTATACAGACAACGCATACCATTCATAGAGAAGGAAAGGAGATAGTGCAGAATGTAGTGTTACAGTTATAGCTGGGGTGTAGAGAAAGATCAACTTAATGTGAGGTAAACCAGATGAGTTTTTCCGACAGTCATCAATGGTTTCATGTCAGCAGCAGATTCTTAATTCCAGGCATTTTTTATTGAACTCAAATTCCGTCATCTGCCGTGGTGGGATTCGAACCTGGGTCCCCCAGAACATTAGCTGAGTTTAGAGATTAATAGTCTAGCAATAATACCACTCGGTCATCACCTGCCCTTAGAATGCGCACAGATGAATATGTGTGGAACTGGGACAGGTCCGAATGAAAATTGTTCCCTGGGTGTTGGGGTGGTGGTGGGGGAGAATGGCTTCTTCCTCTGTGGAGAAGTAAGCCTGTCTGCTGAGCTGAGCTGAGCTGAGATTCCATTAGAAGGCCACAAGGCGAGCAGCCGATTCCGTAATGAAATGAGGATGGCCCAGTTTTAGCACAGGTCAGTGCACAGACTTCATCTTATCACGGGTCACTGTCCTCCAGCTGTAAACGTTCCGATGCATCATTAGGATAACAAATCGTAGGTCAGACGGCATTCCCAGTAGGAAGATTAATAATCTTTACCGTTTGAAAGTAAAGGCGCACATCACAGGCAGGGAAGCTCACTATTGTAAAAGCTATTGAATTTTCCACAGCGAGGTGAACAGTTTTGTGTCAAAAAAAGCACTCCATATTTTGATTTGATTTACTACTGTCACGTGTATTAGCATACAGTGAAAAGTATTGTTTCTTGCGTGGTAAACAGACAAAGCACACCGTTTACAGAGTACATAGGGGAGAAGGAAAGGAGAGGGGGCAGAATGTAATGTTACAGTCATAGCTAGGCTGCAGAGAATGATCAGCTTAATGTGAGGTAAGTTTTGATTTGATTTAATTTCTTATTGTCACGTGTATTGGCATAGAGTGAAAAGTATTGTTTCTTGCGCACTATACAGACAAAGCATACCGTTCATGGAGTACAAAGGGGAGAGGGAAAGGAGAAAGTGCAGAATATAGTGTTACAGCCACAACTAGGATGCAGAGAAAGATCAACTTAATATCTCATTTGATTTATTACTGTCACATGTATTAGTAAAAAGCATTGTTTCTTGTGCTATACAAAGCATACTGTTATTAGAGAAGGAAAGGAGACAGTGCAGAATGTAGTGTTATAGTCAAAGCTAGGGTGTAAAGAAAGATCATCTTAATATTTGATTTGCTTTATTATTGTCACGTGTATTAACATTCTATGAAAAGTATTGTTTCTTGTGCGCTATACAAAGTATACTATTTTTTGATTTGTTATTGTCACAGATATTAGTGTGGCAACTTGGGGATTTTCACAGTAACTTCGTTGCAGTGTCAACTTGTGACACTAATAAATATTTAAAAAACGTGGTGGGACCTGCCCCTTTAAGATTTATCCGGGGCTATATGGGTCTATACAGCGGCTTTTGTTGCTCTTGGCTGTGTTTTACCCGCCCACCATTGACATTCGCCAAGTTCCAGGAAAATCGCACCCTTGGTCACATCTTAAGGATCCAACAAAAAAAATGCATCAGTTCCCAAATAGCTAAAAACACCACAGGATGTGGTACTAAGCTATCATGGCCAGAAGGTCCCAGGCATTGGGTCTTCATCAGAGAATCCCTACAGTGCAGAAGAATGCCATTTGGCCCATCGAGACTACACTGGCCACATTCCCAATCAGGCCCTATTCCCATAAATCCACATAACCTCCTGACACTAAGGGACAATTTATTATGGCCAATCCACCTAACCTGCACATCTTTGGACATTAAGAGGCAATTTAGCATTGCCAATCCACCTAACCCATACATCTTCGGGCACTAAGGGGCAATTTAGCATTGTCAATCCACCTAACCCACGTATCTTTGGACACTGAGGGGCAATTTAGCATGGCCAATCCACATAACCTACACAGCTTTGGATCCTGGTCCATGCTGTGTTAACTAATCTAAACTGGAGTACTGTTTTCTTTTATGTTAGGAAGTTAGAAAGGATACCTGAGCTCCAAATTAAAAATTTAAAGTTTACTTATTAATGTCACAAGTCGGCTTACATTAACACTGCAATGAAGTTACTGTGAAAATCCCTTAATTGCCACACTCCGGCCCCTGTTTGGGTACACTGAGGGAGATTTAACACGACCAATGCACCCTAACCAGCATGTCTTTCAGACTGTGGGAAGAAACTGGAGTTTCTGGAGGAAACTCATGCAGACACAGGGAGAACGCACAGACTCCACACAACAATGACCCAAGCCAGGAATCAAACACAAGTCACAGAGTCACAGAGGTTTACAGCATGGAAACAGGCCCTTCGGCCCAACTTGTCCATGCTGCCACCTTTTTGTTTTACCCCATAAGCTAGTCCCAATTGCCTGCGTTTGGTCCATATCCCTCTATACCCATCTTACTCATGTAACTGTCTAAATGCTTTTTAAAAGATAAAATTGTACCTGCCTCTACTACTACCTTGGCGCTGTGAAGCAGCAATTAAAGCTAAAAGATAAAGTTAAAATTAAGTTAAGTTGAAGTTTATTTATTAGACACAAGTAAGGCTTACATTAACACTGCAATGAAGTTACTGCGAAATTCCCCTAGTCCCCACACTCTGGCGCCTGTTCGGGTTACACTGAGGGAGAATTTAGTACCTAACCAGCATGTCTTTCAGACTGCGGGAGGAAACCAGAGCACCCGGAGGAAACCCACGTAAACACAGGGAGAACGTGCAAACTCCACGCAGACAGTGTCCCAAGCCGGGAATCAAACCTGGGTCCCTGGAGCTGTGAGGCAGCAGTGCCAACCCACTGAGCCACCCAAGTTGAAAGCAGGACTGAATTTAATGACAAAATGCAGGCTGGCAGTTTGTAGAAGGGATCCACTTTTTGCAGCACGGCCAATCGCCAGTTATTTTGAAATCAGTGACAGGGACACTTGATAAATTAGAAGGAGCCAAGGCTAACAGATCCCTGGAGACAGATAGCTTGTTGCCTGAACTAATGAGAAAGACGAGGGAAGACATTTGTAAAGCAGAGACGATCGCCACAAAAGAATCATTGCTCACTGGGGAGATTTCATGGGACTTGGAACAAGCAGATTAGCAATCCCGATGGCCCACATGCTGTCCTAATTTGCCGTTTCCCCCCCATCAATGATGAATTATCTCATCTAAGTTGATGCAGCGACTGGGGCACATTAACAACGCTTGAGAGAGAGCGAAACACAGCTAGCTGATCTGCTCCATTCTTGACCAGTGATCCTTGCTGGGGAGTGTACAGACCAGAACAAAACCAAGCCGCTGACACTTGCTGCCGCAGTACGCCCAACAAGTAGGGGTCCATTGGGTGAGATACTAGACCTCATGGGATGATAAGGGGTGGCATGGTGGCCACAGCGGGTTAGCAATGCTGCCTCACAGCACCAGGGACCCAGGTTCACTTCCAGCTTTGGGTGACTGTCTGTGTGCAGTTTGCACATTCTCCCAGGACATCAGACCAAGAGCAGGAGAATGGCCCCATGAGCCTGCTCCGCCATTCAATAAGGTCATGGCTGATCTTTTTTGTGGATTCAGCTCCACTTACCCGCCCGCTCAACAAAACCCTTAATCCCTTTACTGTTCCTCCCACAGTTCAAGAATGTGCAGCTTCGGAGGATTGGCCATGCTAAATTGCCCCTTAATGTCCAAAGATGTGTGGATTAGGTGGATTGGCCATGCTAAATTGCCCCTTGATGTCCAAAAATGTGTGGGTTAGGTGGATTGGCCATCCTAAAGTGCCCCTTAGTGTCCAAAGATGTGCGGGTTAGGTGGATTGGGCAGGGTAAATTGCCCTGAGTGTCTCAAAAATCTATAGGTTGAAGGGATTGGCGATGCTAAGTTGCTCCATTAGTGTCCCAAAGATGTGCAGGTTAGGTGGATTGGTCACGGTAAATTGTCCCTTAGTGTCCAAAGATGTGTGGATTAGGCGGATTAGCCATGCTAAATTGCCCCTTAGTGATCAAAGATGTGGATTGGCCAGGGTAAATTGCCCCGAGTGTCTCAAAAATCTACAGGTTGAGGGTACTGGCCATGCTAAGTTGCCCCATTAGTGTCCAAAGATATGCAGGTTAGGTGGATTGGCCATGGTAAATTGCACCTTAGTGACCAAAGATATGCGGGTTAGCTGGATTGGCCATGCTAAATTGCCCCTTAGTGAGCAAAGACTTGCGGGTTAGGTGGATTGGCCATGCTAAATTGCCCCTTAGTGTCAGGGGGTACTAGCAGGGTAACTCACTAAGTGAGGTTATGGAGATAGGGCCTGGGTGGGATTGTTATTGGTGCAGATTCGATGGGCCGAATTGCCTCCTTCTGCACTGTAGGGATTCTAATGATTACCCACCAATAGGGAGAAAGCGGAGAGGATGAAATTGAAATTAAATAAGGAATATATAAAATTCTGTCATTTATGTTTTTATACACACACATATACGATCCCTTAGGTCACACTCTTGAGCACAATTCAAAAAGGTACATAAAATTACACTGTGTAATTATTTGCATTCGCTGTTTAATATATTAATGAAATACAGACATGAAATTCCTTTGTTCTGCATTTTCAGAGAGCATTGATACCTCTTTATTTACACGGTGTAATTCCAAGGTTAAAAAGTAAATGTTGATTCTAGGCTACATTATTAGTCAATGTTTCACTGAGTTTTACGGTACAATTTAACCTCAGGGTTCCATTACCATTTCAAAGTAAAAGGGAGAACATGCCCCTGTCTACATCAACAGGGACAGAGTAGAAAGGGTCGACAGCTTCAAGTTTTTAGGTGTCCAGATCATCAACAACCTGTCCTGGTCTCCCCAATGCCAACACTATGGTTAAGAAAACCCCATCAACATCTCTACTTTCTCAGAAGACAAAGGAAATTTGGCATGTCAGCTATGACTCTCACCAACTTTTACAGATGCACCATAGAAAGCATTCTTTCTGGTTGTATCACAGCTTAGTATGGGCTTCTGCCCAAGATTGCAAGAAACTACAAAAGGTCGTGAATGTAGCCCAATCCGTCACACAAACCAGCCTCCCATCCATAGACTCTGTCCACACTTCCTGCTGCCTCTCACCTAAAGGAGGACCACTCCAAAAGCTTGTGCTACCAAATAAACCTGTTGGACTTTAATCTGACCTTGTGAGACTTCTTACTGTGCCCAATCCAGTCCAATGCCAGCATCTCTATACCATTGGGAAAAGCAACCAGCATAATCAAGGGCCCCACAGGCCCCGGCCATTCTCTCTTCCATCTTCTTCCATTGGAAAAAAAAATACAAAAGTCTGAGGTCACGTACCAACCGACTCAAGAACAGCTGCTGTCAGACTTTTGAATGGACCTACCTCGTATTAAGTTGATCTTTCTCTACACCCTAGCTGTGACTGTAACACTACATTCTGCACTCTCTCCTTTCCTTCTCTTTGAACAGTATGCTTTGTCTGCATAGCACACAAGAAACAATATTTTTTATTGTATGTTAAAACATATGACAGTAATAAATCAAATCAAATCAAATCTTTCTGAGTTTCATTGAATCATAAAATCCTTACAGCGCAGAGGAGGTCAGCCCATCAAGTCTGTACCAACTCACTGACAGAGTAACTTACACACTGTCTTCCTCATCCTCTGCCCGTAACACCCACACATTTCCCATGGCTAATCCACCTAACCTACCCATCTTTGAGCAGCACGGTGGCACAATGGTTAGCACTGCTGCCTCACAGTGCCAGGGACTCGGGTTCGATTCCCGGCGTGGGCCACTGTCTGTGTGGCGTCTGTATGTTCTCCCCGTGTCTGCATGGGTTTCCTCCGGGTGCTCCGGATTCCTCCCACAGTCCAAAAGATGTGCAGGTTAGGTGGACTGGCCATGATAAATTGATCCTTAGTGTCCAAAATTGTGCAGATTAGGTGGATTGGCCATGCTAAGTTGCCCCTTAATATCCAAAGATGTACAGGTGAGCTGGATTGGCCGTGCTAAATTGCCCTATGGTGAATATATAGTGAATGGTCCACTTTGGTAGGAAAAATGGTAGGAAGGACTATTACTTACGAGGTGAAAAACTGCAGCAGGCGACGGTGCAGAGGGACCTTGGGGTCCTTGTGCATGAGTCGCAAAAACCCAGCTTGCAGGTGCAGCAGGTGGTCAGGAAGGCGAATGGGATGCTGGCCTTCATCGCGAGGGGGATTGAATATAAAAGTAGGGAGGTCTTGCTGCAGCTGTATAGGGCATTGGTGAGGCCGCAACTGGAGTACTGTGTGCATTTTTGGGCGCCGCACCTGCGCAAAGATATTTTGGCCTTGGAGGGAGTGCAGAGGAGGTTTACTAGGCTGATACCGGAGTTGAGGGGGTTGAGCTATGAGGAGAGGCTGAATAAACTGGGCTTGTACTCGTTAGAGTTTAGAAGAATGAGAGGAGATCTCATTGAGACGTATAAGATGATGAATGGGATGGATAGGATAGAGGTGGAAAGACTCTTCCCGCTCAAAAAAGACAATAGGACTAGGGGGCACAGCCTCAAGATAAAAGGGGGGCGGTTTAGAACGGAGTTGAGGAGGAACTTCTTCACTCAAAGGGTGGTGAATCTCTGGAATTCTCTGCCCGTTGAAGTGGTGGAGGCTGCCTCGCTAAATATTTTTAAGACGCGGGTTGATGGGTTTTTGATAGGAGAGGGGATTAAGGGTTATGGGGAGAGGGCGGGAAAGTGGAACTGAGCAGCGACAGATCAGCCATGATCTTATTGAATGGCGGGGCAGGCTCAAAGGGCTGGATGGCCTACTCCTGCTCCTATTTCTTATGTTCTTATTATGTTCTTATGTCCAAAGGTATGCGGGTTAGAGGGATTGGCCATGCTAAATTGCCCCTTAGTGTCCAAAGATGTGCAGGTTAGGGGGATTGGCCATGCTAAATTGCCTATTGCTGTCCAAAGATGTGCAGGTTAGGTGGATTGGTCATGTTAAATTGCTCCTTAGTGTCCAAAGATTATGGGGGTTAGGTGGATTGGTCATGCTAAATTGCTCCTTAGTGTCAGGAGGACTAGCTGGGGTAAATGTGTGGGGATATGGGAATCGGGCCTGGGTGGGATTGTGGTCAGTGCAGACTCAATGGGTCAAGTGGCCTCCTTCTCCACTTTCGGGAATCTGATTCCAAAGATGCGCTTCGAACAGCACAAGAAACTACTGCCTTAAAATCACTGCAGGCCAATTTGACAACCCACCATCTCCCCCCACCACTCCCTCCCCAGCCACCCCCTTCCACGCCATCCATCTCGTAATGGGAGAAAGTGCAAGAAGTATTTGAATTATTCTATCAATATGCATCTTCATAACAGAATAATTCTGCACTAAACAGCCTCTGCTATTTAACATTGATTGAGGGATTAACTTGGCAGCATGCAAATGGACTCTCTCACAAGGAAGCAACAATGGAACTTATTCTTTGCAATTAAAGTAATCTTGCCAATCAGCCATTGTTAGTTACTTCTGAAAGAAAAAGAAGTCTGATATTTATATCACACAACTTTTAAAATTCCATCAGAGTTAGACAGGGTAGATTCAGAATGTTCTCGATGGTGGGGGGGGCAGTCTCTACTATGCAAAACTAGGCCATTCGGCCCATCTGGTCTGCACCGACCACAATCCCACCCAGACCCTATCCCCCGTAACCCAACATATTTACCCTGCTAATCCCCCTGATAAGAAAGGGAAATTTAGCCTGGCCAATCTATCTAACCTGCACAGCTTTGGACTGTGGGAGGAAACCTGAGCAGCTGGAGGAAACCCACGAGGCACGGGGAGAAGGTGCAAATTCCTCACAAATAATCACCCGAGGCCAGAACTGAACCCAGGTCCCTGGCGCTGAGGGGCAGCAGTACTACCCACTGTACCACCATGCCGCACCAAACTAGGGGTCATAGTTTGAGGATAAGGGGTAAACCTTTTACAACTGAGATGAGGAGAAATTTCTTCACCCATAGAATGGTGAATGTGGTGGAATTCACTCCCACAGAAAGTAGTTGAGGCCAAAATGTTGTGTGATTTCAGGAAGAAATTAGGTATCACTCTTGGGGCTAAAAGGATCAGGGGATATGGGGTGGGGGAAGGGAGGGGAATCAGGATATTGAATTCGATGATCAGCCATGATCAAAATGAATGATGGAGCAGGCTCAAAGGGCCAAATGGCCTCCTCCTGCTTCTAGTTTCTATTGGAATGGAAAAAATTAGGAAGACAGAGAATGGCAAATCTGGCTAAAATCAGAAGTCTCACAACACAAGGTTAAAATCCAACAGGTTTATTTGGAGTCAGGAGCTTTCGGAGCGCTGCTCCTTCATCAGGCGAATGAATGAAGAAGGAGCAGTGCTCTGAAAGCTCCTGATTCCAAATAAACCTGTGGGACTTTCACCTGGTGTTGTGAGACCTCTTACTGTGCCCACCCCTAGTCCAACACTGGCATCCCCACATCATCACTCAGGTTAGGGGGTTTGGGCTGAGACTTGATGCTCGCCAAGGTTGAGCTTGCCAGCACAGTGTTAAGAT
The DNA here is from genome assembly GCF_965287045.1 of Carcharhinus amblyrhynchos. Taxonomy (NCBI): domain Eukaryota; kingdom Metazoa; phylum Chordata; class Chondrichthyes; order Carcharhiniformes; family Carcharhinidae; genus Carcharhinus; species Carcharhinus amblyrhynchos. The sequence continues at coordinate 1,459,753 of NW_027649795.1, forward strand.
TAAGGACACGGCATATTCTAAACCGCACATCTTTAGAATGTGGGAGGAAACTGGAGCACCCGGAGGAAACACACGCAGACACGGAGAGAACACGCAGACTCCACACAGGCAGTGACCCAAGCCGGGAATCCAAACCCAGGTCCCTGACACTGTGAGGCAGCAGTGCCAACCCATTGCACCACAGTGCCGCCCTCTTCTTTGTTCTTGGAACTAGATTTATCTGAGCTGCCACGGTATTGTCAAGGTGGCAGGGTGATTTGAGAACCATTACTCTGCATCTTTTCAAGACTTCATCCTGTGTGTGTGTGTCGGCAGGTGTTGAGAGAAGGCAGGCTAGTGATTGTGAATGTTGGGATATGTGTAAAAAATTAAATACTGTAACATGAAATGAAACAAGCACTTGAAAAAAAAGAATATTTTTGTAAGGAATACCACCAAGCTCCCCGCAATCGGTTGTCATGGGAGCAGAATGCTTCCTGGTTGAGTATGCATTTTGAAATCCCTCTTTACTCATTAGGACTTTGTAAAAGGAACTCCTGATTGCTTAATATCAAGAGACAGAGAGAGAAAGTGAGAGAGAGAGTTCCTGTGTGAAACACTCGGGTGACATCTGTGACAGAGATGGGCTGATCTGCCCATTCACTGCATGATTGGACCAGAACGCAAGGTGAGATAGACCCTCCACAAAAAAATCTATTCCCTGTCAACTTCTGAGCAGACTACAAGAGAATGTGAGGATGAATGAGCTTTGTTTGATTATCTTCAGGGATTAGGAAGCATTTATGCTGAAATTTTCCCTCTGGAATTTAAGATGGGTAGTTCTCATGTCATTTACAAAGTTGGAGCTTGAGATGAAAGGAATGACTCGCAATTTCTTCTTTTTTATTTGAATGAAAGAGCGTGCTAAATCCCCTTGGTCTTCTATCCCACTCCATCGCCATCATTTTTGTACAGTTCTAGCAATTCGCCAAAGATCCTTAGACAGCATCTTCCAAACCCACAGCCACTTCCATCTGGAAGGACAAGGGGCAGCAGATTAATGGGGGACACGACGACCTGCAAGTTCCCCTCCGAGCCACTCACCGTCCCGACTTGGAGATATATCAGCCGTTCCTTCACAGTCGCCAGGGTCAAAGTCCTGGAATTCCCTCCCGAACAGCATTGTGGGTCAACCTACAGCACATGGGCTGCAGCGATTCAAGAAGGCAGCTCACCACCACGTTCTCAAGGGGCAACTAGGGATGGGCAATAAAGGCTGGCCAGCCAGTGACACCCATGTCCCAGGAATGAATAAAAAGAAAACCTGTGGACATAAATGTGATCTTGCACAAACTTGTACTGGGAGAGGCCCGAGTAAATTCCCAACATAGGTACACTGTTACCTTTCACTTTGAGACTGAAGGCCGTGTGCCAATTCAAATGAACATCCAATTGTTCCTTGTATAGAACCCCTACAGTGCAGGAAAGGCCACTTGGCCCCTCGAACCTACACTGACAACTATGATCTAACCCCAAACAAGCCCCACTCCTCGTATTTACCCTGCCAATACCCCTGACCCTAAGGGGCAATTTAGAATGCCCAATCCACCTAACCCGCACATCTTTAGACACGAAGGGAGAATTTAGCATGGCCAATCCACCTAACCTGCACATCTTTGGACACTAAGGGGCAATTTAGCATAGCCAATCCACCTAACATGCACATCTGTGAGAGGAAACCGGAGCACCCAAAGAAAACCCACACAGACACGGGGAGAATGTACAAACTCCACACAGACAGTGAGCCAAGCTGGGAATTGAACCCGGGTCCCTGGCGTTGTGAGACAGAAGTGCTAACTCACTGTGCCGCCCCTTTTCAGACTGCAAAAATCAAGAGAAAGATGCGCATTTCCATAGCGCCTTTCATAGTCTCCCTCAACACTTTACAGCCAATTAGGTACTTCTGAAGAATACCGAATGGTGGATGAATATTTGCGAATATTTACTTAGTAACAGGCCACACGGATCACTACTCCCCACCTAGTTTGCTCCCTCTCAATCTATAAGAACAAAAAAGGTTTAAAGGGAAAGTTAGGGGGAAACAAACCTGACAGAGAGGGTGGTTGGGACACACAGCTCTCTCTGCCTTAAACAGCTGTGATGTGGAGATACCAGCGTTGGACTGGGGTGAGCACAGTGAGAGGTCTCACAACACCAGGTTAAAGTCCAACAGGTTCATTTGGAATCTCGAGCTTTTGGAACGCTGCTCCCTCATCAGGTGAGTGGAGAGTTGGGTTTCACAAACACGGCATATATAGACACAGATTCAACTGCAAGATAATGGTTGGAATGTGAGTCTTTACAGGTACAGACAGTGCAAGTGGAGAGAGGGATAATCACAGGTTAAAGAGGTGTGAATTGTCTCAAGCCAGTTAGACAGCTGTAATGCATGAAGGTTTACCAGGCTGATTTCAGGGATGGCGAGACTGACATACAAGGAGAGTTTAACTAGGTTCGGATTGTTTTCACTGGAGTTCAGATGAATGGGGGAGGTGGGTGTGGAATCTCATAGAGACTTATAAAATTCTAACAGGACTAGACAGGGTAGATGCAGGGAAGATGCTCCCGATGGTGGGGGGAGTCCAGAACCAGGGGTCACAGTCTGAGGATTCGGGGTAGGCCATTTCGGACGGAGATGAGGGGACATTTCTTCACCCGGTGAGTCTGTGGAATTCGTTCCCACAGGAAGTAGCTGAGGCTAAAACACTGAATGTATTCAAGAGGCGGCTGGATGTAGTACTTGGGATGAACAGGATCAAAGGTTATGGGGAGAAAGTGGGATTAGGCTTTTGAGTTGGATGATCAACCATGATGGTGATGAATGGCTGAGCAGGCTCAAAGGGCCGAATAGCCTCCTCCTAATACTATCTTCTATGTTTCTATGAATTCTTCTGGAAGGGAATGAGATGGAGCTTGAAAAAGGGGCATATGGAAGAGTAAAGGATGCCATGTGGAGGGTAGTTGGCCCACTCGCAGGTTGACATAGTCATAGAATCGATGGGACAAATGGCCTGTCTCTGTCCTATAGAATTCTACAACTCTCAGTTCTGTCTACAGTTTTACTTCAAGGCAGGGATTAAACCTTATTCCTCGGGGTTTAACCTCACAGCAACAAGGAAATGGCATTATTTTTTCCAAACCTGCTTCTGCCCAGTATACGAAGCATTTGACAGACAGTCAGAAAGCACTCGGTCGTAACAGAGAGCATTTCATTGAGCTGTGTCTCACTGAGGTAAAAGGAATCCTGAAATGGTAAAAATCTGAACTGAAGTGAGGCGAAGGCAACACACAATACTCACTGCAGCTTATTCTGTATCCAAAAGACAATAACAGCTTAACAGCTTTCAAGTTTACTTATTTGTGTCACAAGTAAGGTTTACATTAACACTGCAATGAAGTTACAGATCCCCCAGTTGCCACACTCCAGTGCCTGTTCGGGTACACTGAGAGAGAATTTAGCCTCTAATCCACACATCTTTGGACACTAAGGGTCAAGTTAGCATGACCAATCCACCTAACCAGCACATCTTTGGACACTAAGGGGCAATTTAGCATGGCCAGTCCAACTAAATACACTCTGTGTTTCATACAGAGAAGCCTCTATCTGTTCAAAAAGAAACTGAAGTTTATTTATTAATGTCACAAGGCTTACATTAACACTGCAATGAAGTTACGGTGAAAATCCCCTAGTCGCCGCACTTAAGGTTAACTTACTTAAGGTTAACATGCAGGTTCACTCAGCAGTTAGGAAGGCAAATACAATATTAGCATTCATGTCAAGAGGGCTAGAATACA